>NW_026942334.1:0-300000 GCF_024139115.2 Armigeres subalbatus
AACGTCTATTTTTAAAGAAATGATCACATTTACCGTCCAGAAGGAAACACTTTAATCATTGCTTTTCTCTGGGCAAACCATGATTTCGATGAAGTGTTGAGTTGATCGATCCCTGTCATCTTCGCCTTCTTAAGAAAAGAATGTTTGTTCCAAATTTGGTTGAAATCGGGCAAGGGGTACAGAAGTTATGCTGGAACATTGGATCATTGCATACCTTGCTTTTATTTATTAATCTTGAATCATTATCATATAATTATCATACCTTTTAAAATTTGGAATAAAGGTTACTCGATTATGGATCACTATGCAATTTGATCATTCATAATCATCAATCATTAATCATATCGATCGTTAATCATTAACCATACACATAGTGTGTCAACATTTAATCACGATCGGTAATCGTTAATCATAATCCAACGGTTTTTTTCATTATTCATAATCGTTAATTATTGTCAAAATGAATTTAATCATTAATCATTATCAGTCATCATTTTCAAAAATTATAATTCATTAATCATAATCTTTAATCATAGAGTTGAATGATTTAATCATTTAATCTGCTTAGAATTGGTCCTGGGGGTCAGGAGTTACACTGAATTGCCCGTTTTCTAAAGACAACCGCTTTCCTTTACCCTTCCTCTTTTCTCAACGGCCATTTCACCCCTTTGTTATCTTCTCCTAGGGATAGAAAATGTGTGTACCAAATTTGGTTGAAATCGGTACAGGGGTTCAGAAGTTACACTAAATTGCCCGTTTTCTGAACAATACCCTCCCTTCAGACCCCTACCCCCTTATCCAAATTTCCCTCCCGTACGATCGGCTCCTCATAGTGAATATGTGTACAAAATTTGATTGAAATCGGTCCTGGGGGTTGGGAGTTACACTGAGTTGCTCGTTTTCCAAAGACAACACCTCCCCTATACCCTCCCTTTTTCCAATGACCATCCCATCCCCTTTGTTATCTTTTCCTTATGATGTAGAATGTGTGTACCAAATTTGGTTGAAATCGGTACAGGGGTTCATGATTTACTTTGAATTGCCCGTTTTCTAAACAAAACCCCTCCTCCAGACCCTCCCCTTTCCCAAATCCCTTCCCATATGATTGCCTCCTCGTAGTGAATATGTGTACAAAATTTGGTTGAAATCGGTCCTGGGAGTTGAAAGTTACACAGAATTGTTCGTTTTCTGAACAAAACCCTTCCCACCACCCCTCTCCCTTTTCTACATGACCATCCCACCCCTTTGTTAACTTCCTCTGAGGATAGAGAATGTCTGTACCAAATTTGGTTGAAATCGGCCAAGTGGTTCAGAAGTAGTTAGCGAACATACATACATAGATTGGTTTTTATATATATAGAAGAAGAAGATAGAAGAAGATAGAAGAAGACTAGCTGTATGTACCCGGCCTTGCTCGGAGTTGCCAGTTTAATTCGCAGTTTTTTTCACCATCGGAATTGGAATAGGTCAAAAGGATAATTGTGTTTTCTTATTGATATTTCATCATTTGATTAAAAGAAGGTAGATTACATTTGAAAACATTGACTGATTTTGAAAATGGGATCAAACCCAAAATCGCTTTATTCCGGGCAAACGTCTATTTCTAAAGAAGGAAAAACATACACCGATGCCTTATTACGGAAAAACGTCTATTTTTAAAGAAATGATCACATTTACCGTCCAGAAGGAAACACTTTAATCATTGCTTTTCTCTGGGCAAACCATGATTTCGATGAAGTGTTGAGTTGATCGATCCCTGTCATCTTCGCCTTCTTAAGAAAAAGAATGTTTGTTCCAAATTTGGTTGAAATCGGGCAAGGGGTACAGAAGTTATGCTGGAACATTGGATCATTGCATACCTTGCTTTTATTTATTAATCTTGAATCATTATCATATAATTATCATACCTTTTAAAATTTGGAATAAAGGTTACTCGATTATGGATCACTATGCAATTTGATCATTCATAATCATCAATCATTAATCATATCGATCGTTAATCATTAACCATACACATAGTGTGTCAACATTTAATCGCGATCGGTAATCGTTAATCATAATCCAACGGTTTTTTTCATTATTCATAATCGTTAATTATTGTCAAAAATGAATTTAATCATTAATCATTATCAGTCATCATTTTCAAAAATTATAATTCATTAATCATAATCTTTAATCATAGAGTTGAATGATTTAATCATTTAATCTGCTTAGAATCGGTCCTGTGGTTAGGAGATACACTGAATTGCTCGTTTTCTAAAGACAACCGCTTTCCCTTTACCCTTCCTCTTTTCTCAACGGCCATTTCACCCCCTTTGTTATCTTCTCCTAGGGATAGAAAATGTGTGTACCAAATTTGGTTGAAATCGGTACAGGGGTTCAGAAGTTACACTAAATTGCCCGTTTTCTGAACAATACCCCTCCCTTCAGACCCCTACCCCCTTATCCAAATTTCCCTCCCGTACGATCGGCTCCTCATAGTGAATATGTGTACAAAATTTGATTGAAATCGGTCCTGGGGGTTGGGAGTTACACTGAGTTGCTCGTTTTCCAAAGACAACACCTCCCCTATACCCTCCCCTTTTTCCAATGACCATCCCATCCCCTTTGTTATCTTTTCCTTATGATGTAGAATGTGTGTACCAAATTTGGTTGAAATCGGTACAGGGGTTCATGATTTACTTTGAATTGCCCGTTTTCTAAACAAAACCCCTCCCTCCAGACCCTCCCCTTTCCCAAATCCCTCCCATATGATTACCTCCTCGTAGTGAATATGTGTACAAAATTTGGTTGAAATCGGTCCTGGGAGTTGAAAGTTACACAGAATTGTTCGTTTTCTGAACAAAACCCTCCCACCACCCTCCCCTTTTCTACATGACCATCCCACCCCTTTGTTAACTTCCCCTGAGGATAGAGAATGTCTGTACCAAATTTGGTTGAAATCGGCCAAGTGGTTCAGAAGTAGTTAGCGAACATACATACATAGATTGGTTTTTATATATATAGATAGAAGATTAGGAATAAATTAGTGTGAAAAAATATCGACAAAATCATTAAATTTTATATAAATGAATTTGAATGAGTTTTGGTTGTTGAGTTGGTCGAGAAAGATGCTGACAAGAGATTCGTATTTTATTTATACTGAATTTAATCCGCCGCATTTTGTGATTCCCTCCATAGGGAAGCGAAAAACGACTATGTTCCGGACACTTCCTAATACAATACTCCGGGAGAGAGAGAGAGTTTCACGAGACACTTCATATTTCAAATTCCCGCACTCGGAACGTTATATGAAACTTGAGAAAGTCACGCACCGGCTTCAATGAAATCAACGAAAACATCGATGACACGCAAAACAAAAATTGGTCAGTCCGTGTGACGCTTGCTTTGGTATATTTTGCTCGTCGATAATTTTCTTGCGTCATGACGTTTAATTTTATTGTTATTTCGTGTGTAGCAGGGGGAGAAGGCGGATCACTGAATCCCTACCCCAACATGTGCGACATCTGGATTTGGTTCTAAACTGTAAACAACAGTGTTAATTCTCTACCACCTTTTTGTTATGGCGAGTCAATTTTTATGCACACTTTTGTTTTCGATATTTTATCAAAATTAAACACTCAATCATGCAGCAATATAACGATGTGGGATGCTTGAGATACATGCTTGATTATAGGGACTCGAAAAAGAATTTATTTGCAGTAACTAACCGAATATAAAAATGTTCACATTAACGATTGCGCCCTAACACCGGTTCTAAGCTTCGATGCAGAGTACACGAGCTTTGTTCGCCAGTGACAGGCGTATGAGGCCCTTGGTGTGTAGTATCTGGATCTCCCTCCCAGGTGCTTAGTAGCTCATTTCGAATAGTGACGTTTATCGTCTTACTGAGCTACTTCAACGAAGGGGCGCATACTCACAGGCTCGAATGCAAAACAACAACATCGAACAGGGAAGCCGTCAGTGCAACATTTGCCTTAGCAACACAACCAACACTGTTTCGTTTTCTTTCGCGATGTAACATTTGCACAACGACCTAAAGCGGCTCTTCTGCAAAACAACAACATTGAACAGAGAAGCCGCCAGTGAGACATTTGCTTTAACAAAACAACCAACACTGATTCCCTTTTTTTCGTGATGTGCCATTTGCACAACGACCTAAAGCGGCTCGACTGCAAAACAACAACATCGCAAAGGCAAACGTTAAATTAACTTGATAGAAAAAATGTCCATGGTCTTACGAAGAAGTTCTGCTTTCATTCCGCTTGATCGCCATGCTCCTGGATTGGAAAACATTTCCAGAACTGGCAGTTTTGTTTAACTCACCTCTACTCTATATACTCCATTAAAGAACAGCAAACCGATGGCACAAAAACACACCGCAGCGTTTTATGTTGTACGTGGAGCGGTTCTTCCACTATGTAAACTAGCCAGGTAATTCAATTTTCCCTTGAATTGTTTTCAAGAAAAAGGCTGGCAGGATCGCCATTTGTGCAACTTATTATTTAGCTGGGAAGAACCACTCCTCTGCCAAACAACCTTGCTACGCGAACTGCCGTATATGAAAGAGGCTGACATCGACTGATGTGCCCTTGTAGTATGTTAAGTGGTACTTGCTGTGCTCCCAGTAGTATTTACAGAATGTTCACTCAAAACTAATAGAACAAACTTGAACCGAAATTACTCTATATCGTCAGACACTTTCTGTATCCCACTAGGGCAGTTCAAATTTCAAAAATGTTTGCAAATTCCAACTCCCATATGTCTATTAGCATCATTTTGATAATATAGGAGTCCTGGCAAAATTTCAGGCAATTCGGTGGCCATTTAGGGGTGGCGCGAAGTCAATTTATATTTATATGGAAATTTGTATGGGAAAAACTTAAAATTTATTCAAGTCTCCCTACAACTGTCAAATCGTGATGAATTCAAATAAACATCCCCAACCTCCATTTTTGGATTCTATTCGAGCTCAACCAGTGGGTAACTCATTAATTTTGATTTTTATTTCCACTGCTACGTTAAGGCTAATTACACCATTTTAGCCATTTATCTCATATTCACACTGTCAATAGAACCGTTCAATCCACTCATAACTGATATATTATCCGGAGGTCTCATTTATATAGATTCCAAAAAGGGAGGTTGGGGATGTTTATTTGAATTCATCACGATTTGACAGTTGTAGGGAGACTTGAATAAATTTTAAGTTTTTCCCATACAAATTTCCATATAAACATAAATTGACTTCGCGCCACCCCTAAATGGCCACCGAATTGCCTGAAATTTTGCCAGGACTCCTATATTATCAAAATGATGCTAATAGACATATGGGAGTTGGAATTTTCGAACATTTTTGAAATTTGAACTGCCCTAGTATCCCACACATTCGACGTTAAAAGGCTGTCATCATTCCTTAAAATATCAACTCGTACCATATACCGTGTTTCATTTTTACTATCAAATAATTCTTTATTTCCTCACTTTGCGACACATTCCTGTCGCTCAACACACCATTATTTAGATGCCTCCCCCCTCTGCATTTTTCCGTATATTAGTAAGAACAGGAAAACCTATCAAACAAAACATCACCGAGTTTAATTTTTGTTTTGAACATTACAATAAATGGCAGTTCGCTTATCATATGAATGTCATTCCAATCGATAATTTATCTTCCTAAGCAATGATGTTCTTACGTTTTTTTTTTGTCAAAAGAAATCGATTATAAACGGCTTGTTCGAAAAAAAAAATTAAACTAGTACCGATCGCATTGGCATTCCTGTAAGAGCCGGATCCTATCATGTTGTCGGTTTCAATCACAGAGGAACAGACATTCAATTCGAGTGTCGAAAGAGGTGTGTAAGGAATCCAACATCGCAGTCGCGTTCCAACGTGTTGTATTTTGAATGCTTTCGAAGCACCGTTTTCACCGGCTTGGATGTCTGTTCAGAACGGTTTAATTGCATCTTCTCTTATAAAGTTTGTCTATTTGGATTTTATAATTTCAATATCAATTAGTTTAATGTGTTAATTACTGCTTTATGTCTTTTGTTTTGGTTTCATCATTATTATTTTTTTTGCTGCGAACGTTACTTCCATTTATCTGTTTCTTCTGTTTTGTGCCTGAAAAGATTCTGTGCAATAGTTTTGTTACAATTTACGATTTGTTTTTCTTATAACTATTCGTCTTGTTGACATTTTATTTCTCAATCCTCAATAACGATTCGAATCAAAACGTTATTCTACTTTTCCCCCATTCTGTAACTTTGGCGTTTTCAGTTTTAAGTTTCTAGGAGGAATCGGCTTCGGTTTGGTCTATGCAACAATGGTTTCGTCGACGCGCTTAGTTGGTAGTAGAAAAATATGTCAATGGTACTCTGTTCTTCTGAATTTACATTATTTCAAACGTGAGCAATTTGCTTCTACCATTCTTAACGGTCAATCGTTTTCTTGTGTGGCAATTTCTTCTTTAGGTTAAGGTTTCAAATTCCTCAATTCACGACATGTGAGCGTTTGTATGTGTGTTTGTGGCTATTTTCAAGTGTGTTAGTTTTGTGAAAAGGCTAGTGAACTATATCTTTGATCTGTTGCCCATCAGTTTCCCATGTCACGGACATCCATGGACAGTTTCGACCATTTGTTTTGATTGCTAGATTGAGTTTGACTATAATTTAATTTCATTTTATTCTTTGGCTAGTATTTACAAGTGTTGTACAATTAGGTATTCATTATTTACAAAATAGGGCTTAGTGGTGAATCATTGAACAACTGCATTATGGCGCATTCCTTGTTATCTTTATAAACAATAATTCAAATTAAAAACTGTTCAAACATCCTTTGGCACGTAGAGTGGATTAATTCTAAAGTACACAACGTAAAATGGAAATTCGAATCAAACTGAAACAGAAACATCGATAATATCTAGATAGGCTGACCATACGTACCGTATTTAACGGGACAGTCCCGTTTTATAGACCTTATTGGTCTGCCCCGTCGTTATCTGAAAAATCCTCGATTTGTCCCGTTTTTCATTCATTCCTCCAAAGAGCTCCAAAATATTATTCAAACAAATATTCCCCCAAAATAATATTTTGAAGTAAGGAAGCGGCAGGAAGATTAGTCCGCAGAAGATGGTCGAAGGCCAGTGAATCGATCCATTGTCATCAAACCGAGGGAAAATTAGTTCGGATTTTGGTCCTAACGTACTTTAAGGCTAGCTTACAGATCAGGAGCTTGTCTGAAAATTTCGATTTCATATATGTGCGGGGGATCTATGAGATTCCGTTATAGATATTTCTAGACCAACATTTGAAAAGGGCGTAACAGCCAAAATTTATTCCTTCTGATTCTTTGTCCACATATATTGCTGTATATGTAGACGAAGAATCAGAAGGAATAAATTTTGGCTGTTACGCCCTTTTCAAATGTTGGTCTAGATTTAAAATACAATCCGGCGGAAATCTCCGAGAGTCCGAGCTGTAAACCAGCCCACAAATTAGCCACGATTTGCTTTATTGTATGAGTCCCAACTTTTTGGAAACAATGGACAAGATTCCTGAGGTGTGAGGCTACTTTTAGCGTCATTTAAATCAATACCGATCAAGAAAGACTGTTACTTAATAAGATTTGACATTTATTCACATTCGCCAACCATATTTAAGGAAATATCAAAAATTACATTTCATTCCTTATGTTCTTTCCTTGTCAAGAATCTTGTTATAACTATCCGTAAATTTTTCCTCAATTATATTCATTAAGGCTCAAGACTCCATCACAATGTTTTGAAAATAATGACTGTATTGCTTGTTTGTAATAGTGAGGCAATCGGTACGGAAAAATGCAGCAGCGATAGATAAGTTTTGTTTACAACTGGGGTGGGTGGAAATGGGGTGTTAAAAATATGCCAGCTGATGCATAATGTTGCCAGACTTGACGAAATGTTTATTCTATATCATAACACATGTTCACGGTGTATCAAATAAATGGATATTTATCGGTTTAATTTTTTTTATTCACCACTTGGAATTTAACAGAAGCTTACATAACATGTTTAAATATTTATTTCTGGTATATTTGTTCAATCCGACAAACAGCAATGATTTTTTCCAATAAACAAATCTGGCAACGGAGAAGAGATGATTATTTTCTTGTGTATGCACACCTTTGTTTGCGTGTTGGCTGCAGGGGACCGAAGAGAAGGCTAATACGCCTACCCACCATTAATTCAATATGGCGTACAATGTTTTTGTTTTAATTTCGTTTAATTCATGATAACAAAGCTTCGGAAGTATCGACGGGCTATTTTTCGACATAATAATAAAGCCATACAAACACAAAAGGCTCGACAAATCTAAGCTGATTGCAAGTTTTCGCTAGTAAAAGTTAATTACCGATAACTAGCACTAACTGCGTACGAACCAAACACCCAAAATGAGCAGCTGAATTCGGGTATACCACCCAGAAACTGGGCACCAAAAACAATGTTGGGTAGAGTGCCAATGTGTCGCGGATGATAAGCGTTTCACCCTCCTGGTTGGCTGGCGTATACGTTGTATTGTTCGGAATGAGCAACCCCGTGGCAAGAGATGCTTCTCAGCGTAGCGAACATCTTCATGAATATGCCCAGCATACCTTTTGAAAAGTACTTCTCCCGAATCGTGCGTCTACAAGCAACTAGATTTTATACAAAATATTATTGGCCACACATTTTCAATTTGTTCAAAAATAATACCAGGTATTATGGACATGAAAATATAATCCTGAAACATCTTTCTGCACACCATTTATTTCATTTCAATTTTATTAATGAATGTTGTTCGATTTGCATCCCCGGACCATTTCAACTGTGATGCTCACCACAGTATGGTCCAATGCACCGAGTTCATCATTGACGTTTGAGACGGGCGCTGTTTACTAAGAATGAATACTTTTTCATTCATCGAGTTCATGCAAGTGTTCATTTTTAGTAAACAGCGCCCGTCTCAAACGTCATTGTGTTCATTCGGTGCATTGGACCATATTAATATCTTTTGTTTGATTCGGAGCGGGAGAACAAGTTACGAAATATGATTTCTTGTAGCGTTTGATTTCACCTATCGATTCACTCCAAGTCGAAAGTGTATTATATTTTATCATCAAAAAACATAATTCCCATGGTCAAAGATGTAAATCTTGCAAATTATTCCGAAAACAATATTCAGATTTAACCAAAACAAATAGTAAACAAAACACATGATGTTTATTTTGGTACAATAACAACGGACGGTACACGGAAGAAATAAACTACCCAATAGTGAGTTTAATTCACCCAACCTCGAACATCCGTACGGGAAGCCAAAATTGAGTAACTAGGGTCGAAGTAGTTTGCCTTTACTCCCATGTTAAAAAAGTACCCAACGGAAAATTTATTGACCCAAATTTAAGTTTAATTCACTCAATTTCGACCTCAGGTAATAAAACTCAACATTGGTTTCCCGTATTGAACTGGCGTCGTTGGATTGTTTGGCTCTTTTGTTTTTGACAACAAAAGAAAGAGTGGATGAAAGCGAAGAGAAAAAATAACTCGAAAGTAAGTTTAAAAGTACTCAATTTTGGGTACTTTTTTTCTTCCGTGTAATGAGCTACCGTCCGTGGACATGGTGGCTATTGTCAAACCCCTTGTGATAGTATTGTGCTTCCAGTTGAAAACCGAAGTGAGCTCTCGCGACGATTGAGTTTTTCCTTATTTCCTGATGTCGCAACTGCATCGCGACTAGTGCGCATCTATGCCACCGCCGTGCGCCATGATGCGCACTAGTCGCGACGTAGTTGCGACAAAAGGAAACGGGAGAAAACTCGATTGTCGCGAGAGCTCACTTCGGTTTTCAACTGGAAGTACAATATAGGACGCCAGGGGGGTGGGAATGAGCGAAGTTCCATCGCGTACACGTAAAAAAATAACCTTATATGTTTTGGCCATTCGAAAATACTTATACTCTTCATTATGCCACCTTATGAATGATTCCATCCCAAAAAGCTAATAACATTCATAAGTTAATGAAAAGTATAAGTTTTGGAATGTATGTGACTAATGCGATGTATAAGTTTTTTCTTATACATATTATTAAGCGCCTGCTTTGACAAAAAGGTATTAGAAATATTAATAATAAATAACATTAATTTTTTTTACGTGTAGATTTTGAACTCACCATTTGACTTATTGCGCTAGTGATTTTGAGTCTTCCGCATTTTATTGTATTCACAATACGGTCGTCAAATTTGTCTCTCACTTCGATTTTTGGGAAGCAGTTTTCGACAGTTTTTGGACGCGAAGTGAATTAATTGGAAGTCAATATTGAAGAAAAATGTGAAACTCAGTTAGTGAATATGTTTTAGGAGTGATTAAATCAAGGAAACAGTGGGAAAAGATCAAGTGAAAAAACAAGTGCGTGTGTATGTGTTTGCTCCGAACGTTCGGAGTTAGTATGCATTCGATAAAAATACGAATGCCGGCCCAGGAAAAAAGGCAGTTTTCAGCGTTTTCCCAGCAATTCCTCAGTAACTGTTAATTTAGATAAGTGAAAAATTAATATGAAAATGTAATGAATGTGGAATGATGGAGGTAAGTCGGCAAATAGCCCCAAAATATTGAATTTAGTTCAAAACTTTATTAGTATTAGTGCGGATTCGAATAAAATCATCGTCATTATCAAATTAATTACGGTTTATAGAGCCTTAAAAAGGGTTTTAGCCAGAGAAACGAATAATCCCACCCTATTGCTCTTTTCGAATTTGTCTTTTAATTTTTCTTGCCCTTTTAATTTCATAATGCCCAGACCGGCTTAAGGCAGGGTACTATTTTCTGTTATTTTCAATTGCTCATGATTGGAAAAGTTTTTGATATTGGTCAGTAACAAAGTTCTGCATCTTTATGAATTAAAATAAAATTTCAAAATTCTTCTATTTTCTAAAAATATTTTTTATCCGCGCCCCTTTTAGTGAAATATTTGTAGATTAGTATTTTTTCACAACTAACTTAATATCACTATAGAATGCTCCACTCTAAAAAATATCTAACTTCTTACAGGGAAAATAAAAATTAAGCGCATACATTTTGAAATTTCCACAGCTCTTGAATTTTGTCACAAAGTTTTTTTGACATATCCCGTTTTGCAAGTGCGTATGCCCCGTTTGCGCCTAAAATGATCTGGTCAGCCTATTTGCGTCAGGATTGGAACATCGGAACGAGTGAATGTGAGATATCTAAATGAAGTTTAATTTGTTCTAAGCCAGAGCTTTTATTCTGAAATCCATGCAGGAATATGCGCCAGCTTGCATATGCCACGACCAATTCAGCAAAAAGGTCAATTGAGGAATAACAACAAACAGCAGGTTCGTCGAATTTCGCAAATATTCCTGCATAAATTGGTCCTTCGAGTCGGATATCTATCGTCGAAGGGCAGGGCATGTTTCAAGAATGCCAGACTGTAAGCCTGCAAAGATGGTGTTTGCTTCCGACCCGGCAGGTACAAGAAGCTGCGCGGAACGCTGTGAGCACAAATCGAGTTGGCAAGCGTGGGACGCAACCGAGGATGGAGGGATATGACCTCGAACCATGTATTGCGAAGTCAAATTGTAGATTTATTGTTATCTGTTAATTGAATTTCTTTCCTTTTTATACAATTTGTAACCGTGCCCCAGGTCGACTCGATTGGCGGCTCATGCGGCCTCCGGGGAGAGACTACCTAGTCTGAAAGAGATCCTGTCTGTTTCGGTACGGTTTTAGGTTTTTCGCATTTAACTGCGGTCCCTTTGGTCTTTGAGCACCGGTTACACGTCTGACCTGGTCCCAGACTCACCGTTTGTTGAACAAGCTTGCTGTTCATTAAAATGTGTATAAGAAATGTGTTTTAACTGCCACGATTCGATTTCTTTTCAAAAATCTCAAAACTGTCCACTTTTTTTTCATACAGAACGATCAAATATTCTAATGTTGCGAATTTGCACTTTCAACAAAGTCAATGATTTAAGAAATTTGAGATAGTATAACATATATATAAAAAATTTAAAAAATACAAAACTGTATTATTATTTCTCATCACTTTCTTAAAAACTGTGACACTACTATCGATTCGTTCTATTCGCCGACCGCTTCGAAAACGAAATGGCTGAGTATCTCCAAGCCTGCAGGGGTTAGAGTCTCGATCCTTCTTTTGCATGCCAAATGGCTATTTTAATAATTCACCTATACATGTTGATGCTGTTGGTTTGCGTGGGGTGCTATCAGAATTGTCAAATCGGCGTTTTAATTTTTGTTCACAAAAGCAGATAAGTCGTTTGAAAATGTTATATTTACTTGCTCTTTACTAGGGGTAATGACGGCTTTGGCAGGTTTTGTTCTATTATTGGCAGGGGTTTTTTTTATGACTGATTATGCTCATATTTGGCTCAAACATTCTTTGCATATCAAAGAATATTGTGGCCAAATTTCATAAAATTCGGTCGACAAAAACCCACCTGACAATAATAGAACAAAACCTGCCAAAGCCGTCTGTTCCCCTATATACAGCAATTATATTTAATAGCTTCAAACCCATCGAAGTAGGCCTAATGCGAAAAACTGATAGACACATTATTACTAATCAAAGCAATCGGGAAGTGTGTCATCAGCCACATGTAGTGAACCTTCAAGGTGTCTCAAGAGGCTCCCACTTGTTTGCAGTCAGATTAAACCAGGGCAGGGGAAAAGGCGGAGCACTGAATCCCTACCCCGACATGTGCGACATCTGGATTTGGTTCTAAAATGTAAACAACAGTGTTAATTCTCTACCACCTTTTTGTTATGGCGAGGCAATTTTTATGCAAACTTTAGTTTTCGATATTTTAACAAAATTTAACACTCAATCATGCAGCAATATAACGATGTGGTATGCTTGAGAAACCTACTTGATTATAGGGACTCGAAAACGAATTTATTTGCAGTAACTAACCGAAAATAAAAATGTTTGCATTAATGATTGCGCCCTAACACTGGTTCTAAGCTTCGATGCGGAGTACACGAGCTTTGTTCACCAGTGACAGGCGTATGGGGCCCTTGAATTAAACTCTTAAGTACGATCACTCGAGATTTCATGAGAAACACATCACTTTGCACTTGTTATCACTGAGTCGCAATAGGTACCTATATGAAGTGGTTTTGACGTAAACTACGTCTAAGAAAAAGACTCGGATACAGGGTGTAAAATTGAATTTTTCAAAATTGGAGACCGTCTCGAAATCATGTAAAATTTGTAACATTAATAGGTCCTTTATCTTTCAATGGATTTTAAAGACGGGATGCAATGTTATGCCTGGATGCAACATTGGCTCATCATGCAAATTAATCAATAATTCAACAATAATACATCGTTTAGTAGAGATATTTATCAATACTTCTTTGAAAAAGTGTATAAAGCCGACTTTATTTGTAATACGCAAGATTCATGAACTTCTTCAATTGATAAACGTAATAAATCTGTGCGAAAAATTGCTTTGACTCGGTTTGTTAGCAACCACTCAAATAGACAGGCAGTGCAAGAGATTTTTCTTTTGCCCAATAAAGTAGTTTTTTGAATGGACTTACGTATTTTCGCACATTGATTGAACGGATAACAATCCCACTATTTTCGCATTCATGTTAAATTCACTATTTTCATTAGTATAGTGACACAATTAACCAAAACTTTTTTGAACAATATTAGAACACTCGTTGCCAAAATTCGGCTGACGATTTTCACTTGAAGCAGCACATTATAATTGCCTACCTCACGGCTTACACAAACGATTTACAGTTAATAATGCACCAACATTCTATGGGCCGAAAAAGCATCCAACACCAGGAAAATTGGCTGAACATAAAGTCCATTTCGCACAAAAATTTTGATGGATTAAATAATAGATTATGAACCATTATTGTTGTTTTTGAATACATTGCGTGATAACCATTATACAGGCATACCTCGATAGTACGTACCCTCGATTGTACATTTTACCTCGATAGCACGTACCAAAAAAAACATTTTTTTTCGTTCAATTTTATGTACGATTTTAGTTGAAATTTAAATATGCTTTGATCATGGCACATGCGTGGGGTCCTTCATATGCTGCGTAATAATTTCACATCTGTTTTAAACACCATGGTGAGCTTATACCGAATTTAGTAGCAAAATTTTGAAAATGCAGCGTATCATAAATGTATGACAGTCTTACGTACCACATATTATACTATTATTTTAAACAGTTCTCTTGTCTTGGACACGTTCGTACATGCACACGCGTGAGTATAAGAGTATTATCAGCAATAATTAAAATTGTATGGGTATGATTTTCTTAGAAAGCATTCACAGCTATCCACTCGATTGAAAAATTATTGTGTTTATGAATTATTTTATTTATCAAAGAAGTTAAAGTTCTAGAAACCAGTTACCGCGCACCCGCTTACGCCACAACCGCCTTATCAGCCAAATCCCACATTCACACCATGCGACAGCTATCTCTTTGTTTACGTCATTATCAGCACTTTCTCGGAAACCATATTTGTGTTGAACTTAATCCTAGAATTAAAAAAACACATTAATAAAGCACAAAAAAAACTTTCTCGGAAACCATATAGATTGCCAAAACTCAGAACTGCAACGGACCACCCAAAAGCAGACTCAACATTATCAGCATAAACATAAACATCCGATTGATCCCTCTCATAAGTTCCCATAAGGAACCTTCCTTTTAGCGTCTCAGCTTTTAGCTATAAGCAGAATTGTAAATTAGTCTTAAGTGAACCGTCAATAAAGAAAGAGCAATAAGCTCCAATGAAATATTTTTTTTCGGTGGAACCTTAGGTAGATTTATTAACTAACCTTTCACAGGTATTAATTCACCTGATAGATAAGATAATATTTCCCCGAGGAGTAAATTAATTACATCATGAGAATGGTGATTCCTAATATTGAATTTATCACTGGATTCACCACATGGACAAATGAACACAATGGACTCACGATGATATGGACTGGCAATGACAACAATAACGAATTATGGACATCTAAAAATAGATTCGGTGTGGACTCTGTACAGCAGAGTACCACAGTAGATCACGTAGCGGTTAAAAACACCAAATAAATATACGAATTAAAAAAAATAAAATTTAATTTGCGACAAGATGTTTTAATTCAGTTTACAGTAAGTTTAGTTCCATTCCATCCACTTGTCGGTGACAATTTTTTTGAGAGACAAATTAGCAGCGTTTCTAAAATGAGGATAAATTTATTTGGTAGAAAATTTCCTCTGAGACGTCTTACTGGGATTTCCGACGAAGTTTATCCTGGAACAGTAGTTTTTCCCAAGGGTTGGTCGAAAATACCATACAGAATTTCACTTGATATTCTATCTAGACATGTGAAATTTGATCGACGGTGAGGCGTGATAGTTCATTTTCAGCCAGTGGCGGTGGCTTGGCCGCTTGTAATTGGCGGCGGCATGAATCAATTTCGTGTATTACAAAATTTCCGTAATTTATCCGGATGTTCCTCCTGGAATTCCTCCGAAAGTTTCTTCAAGAACTCCTAAAAATGTTCCTCCGGGAATTCTCCAGAAATTCCTCTGGAAGTTCCTCCAGGAATTCCTTCGGAATTTTCCTCTAGGAACTCTGCGATTGTTTATGAAATTCCTTCGAACATCCATATCAAATTATTGCCAAGTATTTTTCTGTTAATCCTTCCAAATATACCATTTCCATTCAGCAATTCATTTAGCAATTCTGTTGGAAATTTCCACATCTCCTTTCCCAGAATTCCACCAGAAAATCATTCATAAGTTCCCATGTAAACTCCTCCCGACATTCTCTCAGAAGTTACTCCAGAAATTCAACCAAGATCTCTTCAATAATTACTTCTTTACTCACTTAATTACTACTTTACTCACGCCCCTGCAAATTTATCCGGCTATTTCTGCAGATATTCTAATGAAAATTTTGTCAAAACTCTTTCGGAATTACCTACAAAAATTCCCCTTGAAATTCCTCTGGAAATTATTTAAGGAATTCTCCCGGAAGATCCTGCGGCAATTCTCAAAATTTATGCGGCTACTTCCCTTAAAATGTCTACAAAAATCATCCAAAATGCCCTTAAGGATTTTACGAGATTTTTTTCCAGGAATTCGCAGCAATATCTTAAAACAATAACCCCGGAAATTCTTCTAGAAACTCTCCCACTTTTTCCTCCAGAAATTCCTCTATGTATTCTCCCAAAAATTCCGCCAAGAATTTCTCCGGAAATTACTTCAAGAGCTCCTTCAGAAATCCCTTTAAAAGTTCCCCCGTAAAGTTCTTAAAGAATTATCCAGGAATTCGTTTCGGAATTCCCACAAAAAATTCTCAAGCTATTCTGCAGAAAATTCGCCCAAGAACTGCTCCGGGAAGTTCCTTTTTCAGGAAGAATTCTCGAAGGAATTTTCCTAGGAGTACCGAAAGGATTTCCTAAATTAATTATTAAAAAAAAATCGCAATAGATTTCCCGGTTTAAGTATCAAGATTCTTGATGTATTAACCGATGCACTTCCTTAAGATATTCTCTGTGAAATTCCTAGAAGAATATCTGAAAAAAATCTGGAAGAATTTTTAAAATAAGAAGTTTTTTTAACGATTTTCCTAAAGAATTTTCACAGGAAAATATTTATGAATGTCCAAACAAATTTCAAATAAAGTTTTGAAATAATTTCAGACTGAATTACGAAAGAAATTCTAGTCGAAATTTCAGGAGGCGTTCTTGGAGCAGTTCCTTAGTTTCCTGAAGAACAATTCCCACATTTTCAGAAAAAGTATCTTTATGGCCGAGAATGTGTTGAATATAAACGGATCTTGCGACTATGTTGCCAAAAATATTTTCCCACGTCGCACTTTTTGGCCAGAGGTTAGATTCATGCTAGTGGGTGTTTGTGAGTAGATCGCCATCCAATGATTTAGATTCAATGACTTTATCAACAGACACCACATCAATTCGTTAAGCTAAGTTGATCGGTATATGAAAGTCGAAAAGGCGTTTTTAGAGTTTATAGTCTTTTCGTTACATGTTGGTGTACGAGAAAGGCATAGACGATTCTACAGACGAGAATATTTAAATAACTTAGGAAATTATCTTTTTTTACATCTTTGAAATCAGTTTTTTTGATATCTCACACTCATCTTAGTGTTATGTACTTATATAACTACGAACAGGGATTGAATCCTAAAGAGAAAGAGCAAGTCTCTCACTATCACGTATCATCTCTGTATCTTCTTCTTCTTCTTATTGGGATTACATCCCCACACTGGGACAGAGCCGCCTCGCAGCATACACGCTTACTTCAGTTCACCCAAATATAGGTGAATAGTACCTATAATCGCCAAAAAGTGCACATACGTATTTATGGGTAAAGTGACATTTACCTATATATGAGTAAACCGACTTCACCCAAGCTTCACCCATAAATAGGTACTTGAATGACAGCGGTTTATTAGTAAATTTCACCCAAATTTGGGTAAATTTTCATTGTTTTGCTTTTGCTTGAGATTTTCAAAATATTGGAATTATCGAAATAATTGTTTAACGAAGTAAATATTTATTACTTTTTTTTTTATTAAAATAGTATTTCAAATACATACATAATCCTTATTTTAAAAACTTACTGAAACCATACCGGAGCGACTGATTACTGTTGGACTGGTAAAAGCAGGATTCATGCCTTAAAGAGTAGCAGTATGTCAGATTACCGGTTGCTGTATTGGCGGATATAGAAGTTTAAGGAAGCCCATTCTCGTCTCGACGACGCTTGTGATGAGATAGATGATAATGATCATTGCATTTATCAAATTGGAAACTGTTTCCTCGTGCGAATCAGGAATCCATATCTTTAAGATCTCGGTGGGCCTCGAATGCGCTATCGCGAATATTTTTCACTCTTCTTACTTTTCGGTGCATCCATATCTGGTCAGCAGTACACATCCTACGATGTTTCGTCCAGTGCTTAGCAGCCCTCCTCCGAAGATCAAGCTACCGGAGCCGCGGTGTTGGCACTTGGGGAAGCTGGCATATTGAATCCCATATTCAACGATTTACTCTGAGGCGAAAGGACAGACAATACAATCCTCTTTACGGAATCAATCTTTAGGATCACTTAGGCACATACCTCCTAAATGATGTCCTTCCATTCGACCGCTTCCACTCGATCCGGTATCAGCGGTTCCACCACCAGGTCCATTAGCAATACAATTGCGACCATCATTTCTAGCTGCACAATTTCCACCTCCGTTGTCATCGTCGTATGCGGTGTCTGCAGTTTTAGTCATCGCCAGACTCGTTGGATGGTGTCGAAGTACATAGATAAAATGGCACGATCCGCGAAGATCGCAAGCACTAGCTCGAGATGTGGGTGGAATCTGCTTCTATGGCCGTTTCCGTCCCTACAAGCAAACGGAGATGAAGGGTCATGGTAAAGGTTAGAGTCACAAATCATTCCAACTTACGTTTTGACATGGTGCGATTGCTGATGGGTGGGCCGCTGGCATCTTGGCTGGCATGCTAATCAGGGAACCATATCTGTTTGAATACTCGTGAGTTGAATGTCGTCTGGTTTCGGCGGATTATGGTTCTGCAAGATGGAAAATGGAGTGTCTTTGCGAACTTTAGAGGCATGGATAACAATTCAAACTTACCTGTTAACAGGATGTGTAGCTTTCACAACAGGTGTAAACTCTCCACTGCAGCTGGATAGGTTCACAAACCGCCGGAACGGAACAGTTTCTGGATCTCGAAAACTCGGGTGATGGCAGTTTGACAACAAAAACAACAAAGTCATATTTTTTCACCCAAATATGAGTAAATTCATTCACTCATAAATTGGTAAAGTCGCTTTATCAGCAATATGGGTGAAATTTACCGATTTTATCAGTATATTTTACTCATAATATGAGTGAAATGTGCAATACCCAAATATGGGTGAATCAAGTACTCATAAATAGGTTAATTGAAGTAAGCGTGTAGTGTTCATTAAGCACTTCCACAGTTATTAACTGCGACGTTTCTAAGCCAGGTTACCATTTTTGCATTCGTGTATCATGAGGCTAACACGATGATACTTTTATGCCCAGGGAAGTCGAGATAATTTCCAATCCGAAAATTGACTAGACCGGCACCGGGAATCGAACCCAGCCACCCTCAGCATGGTCTTGCTTTGTAGCCGTGCGTCTTATCGCACGACTAAGGTGGGCCCCATCCCCATCATCTCTGTATATGTACATATACGATATGTAGCATACCGCCATAGACTTTTTTCGCAAGCTGTCATGATAGAGAACTGATTCGGGAGGCTCTACCCCATGATAAATTTCTTTTAGAAAGCTCCAAATGCGGGGAGCACTGGCTCTGATGATGCATTTCAACTTGTTTTACACAGCTGTGCAGTATCCAACACGAAATGAGCGAAAACAAAGCGAAAATCACCATTTTTCTGTGGGGGCTGCCTATCCGATTTTGTTTTTTCGCACTTGTACACAAGTTTGATAAATTTGTTATCATGGCTTGTTATGATTCGGAACAGTTTTTGCCTCTCTTTTATCGTTGTTTGTTATCTATTGAGAGCGAATTCTGCAAGCCCTGCACCTTGGTGTACGAGAAAAACAAAAACTATTGAAAAAATACAAAACTTTGTCATCATTTCTCATCACATTCTTAAAAACTGTGACACTACTATCGATTCGTTCTATTCACCGACCGCTTCGCAAACGAAATGGCTGAGGCTGAGTATCTCCAAGCCTGCAGGGGTCAGAATCTCGATCCTTCTTTTGCATGCCAAGTGTCTATTTTAACAATTCACCTACATGTTGATGCTGTTGACTTGCGTGGGGGTGCTACCAGAATTGACAAATCGACGTTTGAAATATGTTTGAATCGACGAAGTTTTGCTCCTTACAAATCTCCAGGGGAAGATGGGATCTATCCCGTTCTTCTTCAGAAGGGTTTTGAGCATATCAAACATGTTTTGAAAAAACTTTTAGTATGTAGTTTTGCTACTGGGTATATTCCCATATCCTGGCGGGATGTCACTGTAAAGTTTATCCCAAAAGGAGGACGTGTTTCGTATGAAGAAGCAAAGAGTTTTAGACCCATCAGTCTGACCTCATTTCTTCTGAAATGCTTAGAACGTGTTATCGATCATCACATTCGTTTCACATGACTGTTTGGCAAACATGCCTCTTCATGTTTATCAATCTAGAAAGTCCACCGTGACTCTTCTACACAAGGTTGTCTACGACATCGAGAAAACTTGCAATTATGCTTGGGTGCGTTCTTAGATATTGAGCGTGCTTTTGACAACGTGTCTTTCGATGCAATATTGGAAGCCGCACGTTGTCATGAGCTCCCTAATATAATAACCAAATGGACCAGATGCTTAAAACCGACATCTCTACTCGACACTACGTCAAGCAACGATTAGGAAATTAAGTGTTCGTGGCTGCCCCAAGGGGAGTATTATCTCCTCTTTTGTGGAACCTCGTTGCAGATACGCTATTGAGATTACTCAATAATGGCGGTTTTCCTACCTATGGATTTGCTGACGACTATCTAATATTGATAGTCGGTTTGTGTATTACTACTTTATTCGACCTGATGCAAAACGCTCTTCAGGCAGTCGAAAGTTGGTGTCGCCAATATGGCCTTTCGGTTAATCCGAATAAAACATCTATTGTTCTTTTCACGGAAAAACGTAACCGTAACGGTATTCGCCCATTACATCTTTTTGACTCTGAAATCAATGTAACGGATCAGGTAAAGTATGTGGGACTAATTCTTGATTCCAAGCTCTCCTGGACTCCTAACATTGAGTTCAGAGTCAAAAAGGCGTGTATGGCTTTCGGCCAATGCCGACGAACTTTTGGTAAAATTTGGGGTCTTAAACCTAAATATATCAAATAGATTTACACAACAGTCGTACGACCAATTTTGGCTTATGGATGTCTTGTGTGGTGGCAAAAGGGTGAAGTGAGGACAATTCAGTCTAAATTAGGCCATCTTCAAAGGATGTGCCTAATGGCAATGACTGGTGCGTTCTCTTCGACTCCTACGGCTGCTCTCGAGGTTCTTCTCGACGTTGTCCCACTACACATACATCTCAAACAAGAAGCACTTTCTTGTACTTACTGATTATGGGTTCTCGGTTTCTTGGAAGAGAATCCTGTAAACCGCAGTTCTACACACACTTCGTTGTTACAACTCATGGTTGATTGGGACAGGACAGTCCTTGCTCCAAGTGATCTCACACTCGCTAGTAGTTTTCCTTATAGGACATTTTCAACACAATTCCCCTCGCGGGATGAGTGGACATCTGGCTATTTGGAGAGAAGTATGTCGGACAGCATTGTTTGTTATACTGACGGCTCCCTCTTCGAAGGTACAGCGGGTGCAGGTGTCTACTCGCGTGAGCTAAGATTGGAACAGTCACACTCACTGGGTAGACACTGCACTGTCTTTCAAGCGGAAATATTTGCCATTATGTGTGGAGTGCAATCTGCACTTCAGAAACACATAATGGGCAAAGTAATATACTTCTGTTCAGATAGTCAAGCAGCTATCAAAGCCCTCGCTTCGGCCAACTCAAGGTCGAAGTTAGTAATCGCATGTCGAACTCAAATAGAGGAACTGAATTCAGTTAATACATTGCACCTTATATGGGTACCTGGCCATTCGTCCATAGCTGGAAACGAATTGGCTGATGAGTTAGCTCGCACTGGAGCATCACAAGACTTTTTTGGTCCTGAGCCAGCTATTCCTAAGTGTTGGATGTTGGGTGAAGCGTTTGATTAGCTCTTGGGCTTCCACTCAGCACAAACGGTATTGGAGTAGTTTGGATTCATGTCGACAAACAAAATTGTATATCCGAGAGCCATCTCCGGTAGTAGCTAACTATTTAGCTACTCTGTCTAAACAGAATTGCAGTGTCTTAGTCAAGGCCTTGACAGGTCACTGCCGACTCAACTATCACATGGCAAATATTCAACGTGTTGAATCCTTTGTCTGTGATGGTTGTGAATCCGATTATGGAACTTCTTATCATCTGATATGTAACTGCCCAGTTTATGCGCAACTGCGTTTCCAAATATTTGGTAAACACTTACTAAGTGAAATTGACTACAGAAACCTGAACCTTCAAAGCATTCTGTTGTTCATAACCCGTTGTGGTAAGGAGCTATGAACTTTTGTACGTGTTGTATACGTTGTATGCCCTCTTCAAGGGTACCTTTCCTCAACTTCCCATTTTTCTCCCATCCATATTCCTTTCCTTTTTGTTCACTTCCTTTTCCGTCAGGTGCGTGATGAGAAAGGCTGTAAAGGCGATGGCACAAATCTCCCGAATTGAGGTGAACGTGCCCCTGGAGCCGACGTTCTGATACCTGATACATGTTGATGCTGTTGACTTGCGTGGGGGTGCTACCATAATTGTCAAATCGACGTTTGGAATATGTTTGAATCGACGTTTGAAAAAGCAGATAAGTCGTTTGAAAATGATATATTGACTTGCTCTTTACCACGGCATACAAAAAACAAGGCAGGCTCATCACGCATGTAAACATTCAGTTTGAATGTAAACATGTGACGTCATTGCTATCTTCGCACAAGCTGGACCGAGACGATGCTATACGGTCGCAGCATGCTTACTTTTGTACTCCAACATGTGGCGATAAAATATGCATCACATTCGAAGTGTCATTTTTCTAACGAGCCTACCTTGTTTTCTGTATACCGTGGACAATACTATATAAAGCAAACATATTCAAAAGCTTCAAACCTATCGAAGTAGGCCTAATGCGGGAAACTGATAGACACATTATTACCAATCAAAGCAATCGGGATGTGTGTCATCAGCCACATGTAGTGAACCTTCAAGGTGTCTCAAGAGGCTCCCACTTGTTTGCAGTCAGATTAAACTCCTAAGCACGATCACTCGAGATTTCATAAGAAACACATCATTTTGCACTTGTTATCACTGAGTCGCAATAGGTACCCATATGAAGTAGTTTTTTGTTGCATTGAATGATTGTTTCGGGGTCTTCACCTTTGCGAGCAAAGGCGTAGGACATTCATTCAAGAATCCTCACGAAATTACTCCAATAATAAATCCAGAAAAATCTTGGGAATCCCTTGGGATTTCTTAGAATTTTCAGAGGATTTCCCGTAGAAACTTTCGAAGAAACTTCTGAAGAAATTCACAAAAGCTTTTCTGGAGGTATCCCTGCAAGAATAGCTCCCGAAAGTATTTTTGGAGCATTGTACAAATGAATTTTTACAGGATTTTCCTAAGAAAAACCCGAGAGGATTTTCGAAAAGTATTGCTTAAAGAATCTTTGAGAAAATTGCTAAACGAATTTTCGATAGAGTTTCTAGAAGAATTCCTTCTGAAACTTCCAGATGAATCCCTGAAGGGATTTTCATTAGAATTTATGATGAAAAGGCTTATGGAATTTCCTTAACCTTCCGGGACTCGCTTAGTCCTGAATCACTCATGCAGTCTCGCCTCCGTTGTGTACGATAAGCGAGCTTTTTTGGTAGTGTTGTACTTTTTACAACGGTGCGAGACCTCGAGGGTTAAAAAAAACCAGATTCAAAATCATTCAAATCATTTTTTCATCTGTGCGTTCTTTAGGTAGTTAGAATTAAGTTAAGGATTTTTTGAATTTTTTTTTTCGTTTTGATCTTTCGAAGACCAGTAGGACATAACTTTCATTTTATATTTGTAACGGCCTCACCCTCCCAATATAAACCCATATAGACGAATTAGGTTTTTTTCATGTTGTGATGCAGTTTTGGCTCGGTGGCATTTAGTCTTTCTATCACTGTTATACAATGATACATTAAAAATTAAGCCATGAGTCATGCTGCTTACTCATATTATTTATGTTCCACACGAACTTGTCGTCAAAATTGGTCTTGATACGATTTTATGGGCCCTCAAACTTTTGAAGTCGATGTGGGGCAGTACGCCCATGCTCATTTCGTATGACCGAAACTTCTGAAACATTCGATTTATTGCCTTAATGCCTTACCGTGGGCGTCCTATCCCCAGTTGCCCTAGTAATTTGAATATTGAACTTGCTGTTCGTAGCATTCGAATGCTCAACCGTATAAGACGAGTGTATTGTGGATTTACTCGCTATCAAGATTTTACCGATTACTTTTACGGCTACTCAGCAAAAAATCGAGGGGAACGGCAATGTTAATGATTACAAATATTTAGTCAAATGAAATCAATTCTTCAATATTACAGTCGCAGAACTTTATGAAATAATGTAGTTATTTTTTTCGCGATTTTTTGGGACAAGTATTAAACATTTTATATCTCACGATCAGGTAATAAATATCATAAACATCTGACTACCCCTCACCTACTGGGACACGTGCTCATTCTTTTGTCCGCCAAAAATGCAAATGCCAAAAAGCACGTGGTTGCCGGTAAACAAATATTCGCTCTTTCACTCAGATTGCTGGTTGGAATTTTTTTTGACGTTTACTTTGTCTCACTCAAACCAACAGCGAATACTCTAGCGACTACTGATTGCCATCATGGTACTCCTCCATCAGCGCCCTGAAATAAATTATAATTATATAAATAAAACGCACAATCGTTCTTTGTGTATAAACAACCATTAACAAATGGCGTGATGGTGTTTGTTTGCATGGACATAAAAGGCGAATTCAAAAGACCCCTTATTGAAAAAAAAAAACTGATTCGGATTTCCTTACACACACACATTATTCAAAGCAACAGTCGATAGGGTGATGTATGTAGTTTGAAGTTCAATGGCACTCTCATCCTTTCACGATCATGTTCGGTCGCACGATCCTTGGTAAAATACAAAACATTGGATATCAAAATCATAATCTTTCACTCAATTTCAATTTAATTCGATTTAATTCACCACAATGCAGCCACGCCAAATCATCACCATCATTCTTCCGCTGCAACTACAGGTAACATTGGAACCGATTTCTTTCAACTAAAAGTCCAGAACGAGTGCACTTTACACAGCTTATCTAATCAGTGTCTGTGTATTTACTTGTGAGTGACTGTGTTTGTTTGTATATTTATTCGATTTGTGTATTCTTTTTGTGAGTTATCTACCGATAGACGAGTTTATGTTTCTTTTCCGTTCATTTATCATCATTGCTGCTAATATTTTTTTCATTTAGAGTATTGTTCCTTTCGAACAGTAACATGTTTGCACAGTAGTTTTAAAAAAATATTTGGCTAGTTGCTTTCCCATTTCAGCTTCCATTCTCTCGCTGCCTTACGCTCGTCGCGATGCGAACAAACAGCCCTGAATTACCCTTTGAAGTCTACTTAAAAATAGTCATGTAATAGAAAACCAAGAGATTGAATCACAAGATTTTTGTAGAATAAAATCTCACAAACGCTTAAAAAGATCTCCCTATGGTAATACTTGGTTTCATAATAGTTTCTCAATCTGCACGGTGTGCGAGACAGTTTCACGCGTCTCCTTTTCTATACAACTCATCCACTTCATCTCTGTCATCAATCAGTTTGTCTCATATTGGTTTAGCCTATAGAAATCACTTTCGCATTAGGGACCCACCTGTGACGGTGCGGCGTCGGCGAGGAGGGGGTGTGAAGGGCGTTCAACAGTACGCCAGGTCGTCCATGTCGACGTAGACAACATGTCACACGGTCGTTTCCCGGTCCACGTGGATGTATTCGACCGGGTGAAGTGCGTGTCAGGAGTCCGGATCGAAGAACAGCGGTTCCTTCTTGTAGTCCTTCTTGGAGAGGGTTCCATTCAGGGAGCTGGGTGCCGTCTTCAACTTCTCGTTGGATTTCCGGCGCTTCTTGACCATGGCAAGGACGCAGAAAATGAAACATGCGCACAGGGCTGCGGCAAGGCAACCGAAGGCGGCAAAGATGCCTCCCGGAAGCTCCATCAGTCGGCTGCCACATCCCTGTCCGCTTTCGTCGAATCCTGATGGACAGTTTGGCTGACCTGCGTTAACAAAAATTTCAGATTGAATAATGCTGAGTTGAATTTCATAAAAAAGAGTAGCTTACCATTGCACCACAAATCACTGCTGATGCAGGCGTTGATTTCCGGGCACTGGTGTTCGCACTCGGACTCCCGCGGGAAAAGGCCAAACTCCAGCAGGGTATCGTTGCCTGTTGTGTTGGTCTGTTGCTCCAACTGCTGTATCAGCGATGCCTTCGTATGCTGAATCTCCATCCAGGAAAATGCAATGCTGCCACTTTCCTTGTGAATCGGCTCCAGAACCAAGTTGACAGGCCTGCTTGAGTAGAATAAGACATGCGATTGCAAATCAATATTTGGTAAAACTTTCCCTCGAACTTCACCTACCTATCTGAACTGAGGAATGGTTGACTGCTTAACCAGTCTTCGGAAAAGATGTGCAACTGACTTGCTCTACTGGACGGAGCAGATGGACAGATAACCTGCACGAGTTTCAGTGGTTTCCCACTGTACACCATTAGCCTGTTGCGCGTGTTGCACTTTGAAAACTCGTCCTGGACTGGTTCAATCGGCAATAAACTTCCCCACGTTCGCACAAACAGACTCCGATCCTGCTGCTGGGCCTCAATATACCAAGGAAGCCCGTCGCAGCTTGCCTCGTGCGTTCGCAGCGGATAACTGACTTCATCTTCCCCGCCTGATCCCCGCAGGAACAACCGCTTCCGACACTCGGGAACTCGTATAAAATCATAAGAAGCGTGGAAATAGATATCGGCGAAGTCTTCGGATATGTTCAACTTTGTCACCACAAAAGTCAATTCCAGTGTGCGAGAGTTGGAGATAAACGTCAGCGGGGAGTTGTAGGAGCTGCTGGTGTTGTCACAGAAACACCCGAGCGGTATCTTGACGTCCTTGTACGGAACGTCGAAAATCCGTAGCTCGCCTACTCGAGCATCCAGATTGGTTTCCGAAGGAGCGCAACGGGCTCTTCCCGTGTGGCCGTCGGATTCAGTTATGCAGGATTCAGACTCACCGAATGATACATTGTACAACTCGATGCGAACCTGAAACATTTGACAACGATGTTATTCCAACCAAAATCTTTTCACGTTAGCCAAAAACCCACCCTTTCTCCTACGGAAGCTTCGAATCGGTACAAACAGGAGATGTTCTTCGCTCCACCCCGACCATGAAGAAAAGCATTCCGTGGCGATTGAAACTCTCCTTTTCTCTTGCGAAACACTCTCGAACACAGCAAAGGAACTTCTTCACCTTTGTGACCCAAATACGGTTCACCACCCAGATCCGTGTCGATGAACTCGTAGTTGATTCCGAAGCTAGACGGAAACAGCGAAGTCCCCGTCATCGTATGGAACTCGATTTTCTGCACGGTTGAAACAAAACGATCAATAATTTTCCCCTCTAATCAACGTTTGAGCCAACTTACCAAGTCACTACCCGTGCTGACGTAGCTCTCCAGCGGCGTACAGGGGCGCATCCGGCTTCCCTTGGTTTCCAGTGAAACGTGATCACACAACTTCGGCGATTGATTGTCGTAAAACTCGGCCACCATCCGGCGGTTGCTGCGCGATGACTTGCGCCCAGATCCTCCATGTTCCTTAAACACCTCGTTGTCTTTTCCGTGCCGTGACGCATCCTTGGCTCCCTTTCCCTTGGATGGTTTATCGTGTTGTGCACCGCCGTACACCAGTCCCTTCTCGTTGGACATCCCGAAGCCGGCAGCACTTGCGCCCGAGTGATGCTGCTGTGACGGATGTGAAGGAACTTGGGGTTGGTTGAAAATGCTGTTTACCGTGGGTCCGTAGATGTACTGATCGACGGGATTCCAAACGTTGTCGATGTTGATGGTGAGGCTTTTGCCGTGCTGATTCAACGTTCCGTAGTAAGTTCCCACGGAACGGTTCATCGCCTGTTGATAGAGGGCAGTGGTGCTGGTTCCGGCGAATACTGGAGTGGTACCACCACTGCTACCGTACGCTAGCGAGGAAGACGCTGCCGTTTGAGCAGCAGTCGACGACGACATTGTAATGGATGACGGTGAGGTGGTTTTGATGGGGACGTATGTTCCGGCGCTGTCCCAGATGCGAAGCCGAGTTATCCACGGTAGAGGCGACTCACTCTGTAAGGAAAGTCGGAAGGAAAGGATAAATGGACTGAACGGGGCTTGAGGTTGTTGGGGTCTTACCTTGCCGATAGTTACGTTATCGCTGCTCACGCTCGGCTGCAATACCTGGAGATGATAGCTCGTGAAGGAAATCCATACCAGATCCGAAGGGATGCCGTGGAAGAAATATGTGCACGTCGTATTGGGTGGCAGTGTGTGGCGTGGGCTCAAGAGGTGGCCCATTCGGCCGCGTCGTGAGAACAAAACCTCGTCTGGACGGTGGAAAGTGAAATAAGAATGCAACATGTTGGGTGGATTACAATTGACTTGGAAACAGTGCGAGAAGTCGTTTAATATATTAGAAGTTAAAACTTAGGTAAAACAAGTTGTAAAATGTTGCAGCCATGTTGCTTAGCCCCTTAAATCGCACATTATTCATATGGCATAATTCCTTTATTTGAAATTCTGGTATGTATGTATCGTTAAGTTTTATAATTGCATTAATTCAGGTTTAATAATGGCATTAATTTTCTCTGCAACTATCGACACTTCTGGATATCTGATATTGTCGGGCTTATCTTTTTCTAGACTTTCGTGGCGGTCTTACTCTCGCAGGCTCGACTGCGAAGGTAGACGTCAAGATATCCGCCGGGTTAAAACATAGGGAAAATTTTCCCTCTCAAAACAAAACCACGTTGCTTTTCGCCAAATGACAGCAGTACTCGATTGTATTAGTGAGAGGCAACCGGAGTCACTGAGTACATGGAGAGTGTTTATCATGTAAAGGGCATACGGTGGGTAAGATTTTTATTGACTCTGTCGTGTTTAGTGACTGTTGCGATTACCTGAGAAGCAGCCAGCAGGACGCCGCAGTATTCTATATTTTCTCGAGATGCATAATACTGTTTACACATTTCAATACAGTTGCGGATGTTATGTTGCCTGAAAATCCATGATGGCGAAACGTCCATTTGCATATATTAGGCATAAACGCTGCATGTGTCCGCTTTTCATTACTTCGGCTTTATTGATGCTTTTTTGTTCCCCGTCCGTTTTACTTACAATGGATTTCATGTTTAAAATAGCATTTATGAGGATTTTTCCATATAGCGTTCCCAGAGAAGTTAATTACACATTTGTCTCTCAATAAATTGTCAATTTGTCAGTTTTTTTCACATTTGATCAGATCTGATATACTCAAACCCAATAAAAGATGTTTATAATTATTTGACTTACCTGGGCTGGACGCATTGATGTGGAACTCGCACCGATTACCCTGGGCAAAGTCGTACGAGTCTGAGTCGGCAAAGAGGATGTCCACGTCCAGCTCGAACCCCCGATTGGACTGACCGGACTGTAGTGGTGCCGAAAACGGACTCGAATGGAACGCAATCAACATCTCGGGACCCCTGAAAACGAGAGAACGACACAATTGGTAAGTTTACCGCAACTTTAAGATAGGGTATACGATAGCAGAGAGGAAACGAACATCAATGCGCATCTGAACTTATTTAAAAAAATCAATGTTCTGATTCTTCTTGTACTCATAGGGGATTAGTTATTGTACTTCATAGTGGAAAATACCAATTCCTAGCTAAAGCTATGTCCATTTAGAATCCGGAATCATTTATTGTATTGCAGCGGCACGGAAAGTGGCCGATGCAAGAAATCTTTTACAGCGGTTTGTCTACCTAGGCGCTCACTTGCTGTGGTATAAATTTCACGAAGCTTCGTGCAGCGTGTCAAAAATTATTCCAAATGGTACCCGAAAGGAGGGAAAAAAGTCTGCACACCCACGCTGATAATCCTGTCATCGACGATGGAACCTACGTCAAAATGGATTTCGGACAGCTTCCTAGCTAAAAAATCTACATGGTGACGGCACGAGGAGTAGTTCCTGCGAAGTTTAAGTTTGCTTTTCGGAGAAATTTGCAAAAAAAAAACGGATGATTTTGGGAAGGGATATGCAACTATGGGGCAAAGACCTAAGTGTTTGAGACGAATAAGACGATGCACTCGAAGCTGTACAAGGAGGAATGTCTCAAAAACCGCTTTCGACCTTCCATAAAGCCCATAAAGCTCCCGTGAAGTTTTGGCCAGATTTGGCGAGTTGCCAGCCACTACAGCCGGGAAGTCATCCAGTGGTACCGCGATAATAACGAAGATTTCATCGATAAAAACATAAATCCACGCAACTGCCCACAGCTGCGGCCCATCGAGACATTATGGGCAGTAATGAAGCGGAAGCTTAAGAAAAGTGGAAAAAGTGAAAAAAACAGCTCGGAACGCGACTCACATGACCTAAATGTGGAACAAATGTGTGAAACAAGAAGAAATTATTTGTATCAATAATTTTTCCTTAAAGTACAGTGAATTACCCTTGTTTTGATGTATTAACCTTATTTGTACGTCAATCCGTTACCGAGATACAGATGATTTTATTATTCCGGATTCTAAATGGACATAGCTTTATCTAAAACGTTCTAAAACTTGGAAGACTGAAATAATGAATTGCTCCAAAACACGAAAGAAGTTCCAAGGGTATACATTTGTAGGCTCTTCCTCTCTGAGTGGTGCTTACTTAATATAAGAGCTACTTACACAAACTTAGTAATTCCATTTTAAAAGTAAGAAGTCACATTTCTTTTATAAGCATAGCAATTACTATTGTTCGCAATGAAAATGTTTGCAGTAGCAATTAGCCATTTGGCCGAACAAACCATTGGGCCGAAAATCATTTGACCGAATGAATCATCCGGCTGAGTAGGTCATGTCCTTTAAGGCCAAATGACCTTTTCGGTCAAATGACATTTTCGGTCAAATGTCCTATTCGGCCAAATGACCTATTCGACCAAATGATCTATGCGGCCAAATGTCCTATTCGGCCACATGTCCTATTCGGCCAAATGATAGATTCCATTTCGTCGAAAGCCATTGCGTCGAAAGACATTTGGTCGAAAGGACATTACATCGGATAGACATTTGGTCGAAGGGACATATAGTCGTAATTAGATCTTAGAATGAAGAATCTTCGTAGATTTTGTCTAATGACGTTTGCTCGTAAGGACATTTGGTCGAAAGTGGAATTTTGAATTAATAATCTTGGCACATGTAGTCTAATGACGTTCCGTCGAATGGCTATTTGAAAGAAAAGAATTTCAGTCAATATCAATGAAAAAATAATTGATTATAAAAGTCACATAATTATTGCTCTCATATTATCCAAAGAATTATGAGTTCATTAAAAGAATACATAATATTACAGTCGACTTTCTAAATCTCGATGTTCTAAATCTTGCAACAATCTCCCTTGACGCACTCACGTCTATGGAGTGAACGTCAAGACGTCCCTAACTAGCTCACCAAATTTCTCACGGTCGACTTGTAACCTGCTTAAAGGGCCTACGACACCAAAGAGGCAACGAATATTACCAGGACGAATCAACAAACACGTTGGTAGAAGGAAATGAAAATGAAATACAGATCTTAACGCATTGTTTTTTTTTTTTAATTTAAAAGTTTTTGTTTAGGGTTAGTTAATATAATTAGTAGTGGAGTGGCCGACCGGAGACGTTGAGGCCCATTGTTGGCATGCGATTTAACATACCGTGTCTGCATGCTACCTGGTTTTCGGATGATCGAAGGCCCGCCTCCCAAGGCCGGGCGATGGTGGTAATTATGGCGTACGTTTCCCGCTGACAGGTGATTTTGCTTGTACACGGAGGCTGGCGAAAGCAGGCCAATCACACTGCCGAATACGGCAGAACGCCACCGGTGTTGGTGGTTGCGGTTGGACGCGGAGACTGGCGAAGGCAGGTTGAGCACACTGCCGAATACGGCAAAACGCTGCTGATGCTGGAGGTTGTGGTTGAACACGGAGGCTTCCTCCCGGGTATTGTGGCCTCGCCGAACGCCGCAGGTAGGGTTAGGGTTGACCACGTGGATTTCTCCGGGCACTTCCGCCGAAAATTGTCGGATGACGAACGACTCAAGCCATATGATTGGGGTACCGTCGGATGGCCACCAGGCACGATGAGCCAATAACGGCTGAAAGCCGCCCAAGCGAATAACGACCACTGAAGCCATCCCGGGGAACGTGAGTTTACAGACGCCACGACAGGGCTTGGAAAACACTCGGCGATACGCGGATTGTCCGGGGGTTTCTCGATGCTCAGCTCGCAGTCTCTAGCGTTTTCACACGCGGTTTTTATAAACGCGTTCAAAAGAAGGTCGTAGTTTTTCTTCCGTCTTGATCGTAGCTTGGTATCGGATCGACAGACCCCGATCTCACACCTTGCTCGTTGATTGTCTCTATTTCTCCCTTCCTTCCATTCAGTCTCGACTTTTAGGGGTACCGCGGTTTCGCCTCGGTAGACTTGTGCCACCGAGCAGGGGTGTGCGAAGCATTAGTGTTTTACAGAATAGTCTCATAAATTTAAGATTTATGTGTTTATTCGTGGCCTAAGAAAATACTGCGTGCGAAGTCTTACAAATATTGTTGGTGGGTGGGTATATATATTATATGTCTATCAATGCAAACCCATCAGGGCTGCTGGTCGTCCTTGTTAACATCAACAATCTCAACAATCTCTGAGTCTTGTGTCGATGGTTTCCTCAGTCCCTTCAATCTACATACATATGAGCTTTCTACATCTCGATAACCTCCCTATCTCGATACCTTTTCATCTCGATGTGTTCTGATTATATTTTGTTCAGGATTCACTCTCCCTATGTTGATATGTTCAAATTTTTAGACTACTAGACCATCTTTGGACAATAACAAACACATCAACAACAGGAAACGACATTTGTTTTGTTGTCGTTTTCCATAGCAACGAGCTTTTTTTGAATCTAGTATCCATCTAAATTTTCCTTCCATTCCTTGATCTCTCCTTATCTTGATGGTCCCTTCAATATCGAGATGTGGAAGGCGACTGTATTGTATAACTATTTTCAGAAGAGAAATATTTCTAGAAAAGTATCATTGAAAAGAATAGGAAAACCATTTCCATTCGACCAAAATTTCCCTTCGATTGGTTATCCTTTTTTCATCAAAAGCCAAATGTCCAAATGTCATTAGATTAAATGTCAATCCACGAGATGTTCCAAAGCCGACTACGATGAAGTACAATCTAGGTTTATTTTGGCGTTAACAACGAGTTAACGCCATGAAAAAAATCATAAAAAATCAAAGTAAATTCAGGTGTTAATAAAAAAACTGTGAAAGTTCGGGTTAACCGAGAAATTAATGAATTCCAACCGCGAAAAAAAAACCAAAATAACATTGATATCATTGTTTTTCGACCATTTGCCGTAAAATAGAATAGAGGCTATCTCACCATCAGTACCTAATATTTTCCTAGGATCTCTAGAAATTTCTGTTGGCTCAGGTGAAAAACCTTATTGGCTTCCGTATTTGTTTCTTCTGCTGCTGATGGAACTTCCAATCGTCTTCCTAAATGTCTTATTCGGAAAAATGTCCTACTTGGCCAAATCTCCTATTCGACCAAATCTCCTATAGAGGTGTGCGCCGCTCCGATATTCGTCGGCGGCGGCGTTTGTCAGAATTTTTGTCGGCGGCGACGGTTTTCGGTGTCACGCCGAAAGTCATTTAAGCTGGCGGCGTGAATCGGCGTGGCGATTTTTAAATACGCTTCTTTAAAAAAAATGTTTCGGGATATTTTCAAGACTGTTATTTTCGAAAGAAAAACTTCTTCATAAAATTCTATAAGTTTTTCCTAAAATTAAAAATTATTTTCAGATTTTCCACCGGAAATCAATTTGAAGTCTCGAGAAATTTTTGGAATTACCAAGATAGGCTGTTTAGAATTAACAAATGAAATTGTTTGGAATTTCAGCAATTCGTAGCAATTTACATGAGGAACTGCAGAGATTCCACCAGAAATTGTTCTTAACTTCTACAGGAAAATGTTCGGAAATTCACCGAAAAATCCAGTTGAGTATATTTCAAGATTCGCACAGACACTTCTTCATATTTGTAGGAAAGTGCGGCTGGTAGAATGGTTGTTTTAACGTTGGCTTTCTTAGTCTAGAATAATTAAGGCGACTAGTTTGATTTCACGCGAAACTCCAAGAATTTTTTAAGGAAATTTCTCTCGAATATTCAGGAGAAATTCCCCGAAATTTTGAAGGAAACTTGTGGGAAGGGTTGTTCAAAATGTAGATTTCAATAAAAGAAATCTTTGGATTTCAACGGAAAATTGTTCGGAATTATTGGATTTCTACGGGAAATTCTTTGTACAGTAGACGTTCGATAACTGAAAGGCATTTAAATGCAATTCGATAGTTGCATCAGCTTTGCAGTTATCGGACTAGCTGCATTACACTGCACAATCAGGTGCATTTCATCTGATGTCGTCTGGCAATCGTTTGACGTCTAGAATGCGTCGCAGTTTGCCCTAGCCCTAGCGTTTGGCCGAATAGGTCATCAGCTCGAAAATGCCGTTTGGTCGAAATGGTCGTTCGACAGAATGGACCATTTGGCCGAAAATATCGTTTGGGCCAACAGGTCATACGGCCAAATGTTAATAACTGAACTGATAATTTAGTCAAAATATTCATCCGTTTGGCCTAATGAAATTTACGGCGAAGAGGACTTTTGTAAAACGTCCGTTGAACGAAATTTCGTATCCTCTTTACTTTTTAAGTCGATACTTGGTCATCTAACAAAATCCCATTAAGTCGAACTGAACGAAACTGTTATCATGTCGAAAATGGTTTGTCCAAAAATGTAGTTTGACCGAAAGCGACATACAGCCGAAATGGATATTCACCTGAACTGGTTATTTGGCCAAAAAAATACTTTAACCGAATAGAACATTTGACCGAAAGTGCCCTTTGGTAGGAATAGTCATTTGGCCCAGAAATGTCCTTTCTGCAAAACAACCCTTTCGACCAAACGGCATTTTCTGCCAAATGACCTATTCGGATAAACGTCATTTTGGCATAATGGCATAATTTTTTTAGACAAATGGCTCTTTCGGCCAAATGACAATTCTTACCGAAAGACATTTTTGGTTAGATGATCTATTCGGTCAAACGACTTATCCGGCCGAACGGCATTTGCAGGCAAACTACCTGTTAGGGCAAACAACTTTTTACAAGTCCGGTCAAATGTCTCTTTTGGCTGTACGTCACTTTCGGCCAAACTACATTTTCGGTCAAAACAGTTTTGACCTGATAACAGTTTCCGTTAAACGTTTAGTTTTGTTAATGGTACTTGGCTAGATGCCTTTTGGTCTGAAGGCCAGTATCGACTTTAAAGTAGAGGCTACGAAATTTTGTTCAATGGTCAATTGACAAAAAGGCCATTTAGCCAAACGAGTGGCCATTTTTGACCATATTACCATTGACATTGACATTTTGCCAAATGGCCCGAAAAAAATCCATTTTGGCTAAACGGCATTATCGGCCAACGATCGTTTCAGCCAGATAACCTGTTAAGGCAAACGGCTTTTTCGGCCAAATTACCAGTTCGGCTGCCTGTCGCTTTCGGTCAGATTTTTCGGTGGAATTTCCCAAGAAGTTCTTATCGAAAATAGAAAGAATTTTCTGAAGAAATCCAAAAAAAATCCCTAGAATCTCCGAGCATTTTTCCGTTCACATTCACGTTCAAGATTGAGGAAGTCAACGTTAAACCATCCCTTTACCAATCCCAATTTTCTGTGTAAATTTCAAAGAATACTCAAAAGAAACTCAATATGAGCTTTCCGTAGATATTTTGAATATATTCCTGTAGAAATTTGGAACAACTTCCCGTGAAAACTCTGAAGAGATGTCATGTAAATTCCAAACAATTTTCCTTGGTAACTCTAAAAGAGCTACTCTTGGTAATTCCAAAGAGTTCTCGAAACTTGAAAGTAGTTTCTGTGGAATATCTGAAAATAATTTCCAAACGAATATTCAATAAAAACTTGATGAATTTTCTGGGGAAGTTAATCACATTTCCGAGGTGAAATTCCAAGAAGTCTCCCGCCAATATCTTGAAAACATTCAAAATGTCCAATTTAGCCAAACGACACTTTCGACCGAATGTCCTTTTGACCAAACGACTATTTCGGCCAAAGGGCATATGTGGCTATCGAGCTATTTTTCCTACCGATTTTTTCAGCCAAAAGAACTGTTCGACCAAATGACATTCATGGCAAAATAACTTTAAGCTAGATACCCTAGCAAAGTCTGAAAACATAATGAGAACATATAGGAAACATATTTTGACTTTGACATCAATTTGTTTTCAAATATGAATCATCATGATTGATTAGATATTTTTGTTTCATTTTGCTGTATATTACTTAATTGAATAATACAACTGATATCAAACTATGTACTTATTTTGTTATCGGAAACCAATATCAAAATTAGTTTACGATTTGTTCTCATCGACAGCAGGCATAGTTTGTGATGTCACAGTAAGACTTTTCTGCTATACGTTTTGTTACTTTAACCGTTAAAAGATATCAAATTAAATATTAAATATTGAATATCACAACATTAAAACAAGTTATCGATTTGCTCTCCAGCTTTGCGCGGGTACACTTCTACTAGTCTTTTCGGTTAAACGACATATTCGGCCAAACAACTTTCAGTCTTCGGCCAAAGGACGACCTTTTCCGTTCAAAATTCAATTTCGATGAGATTTTTTTTGGATTCCAACGAAAAATCCTTCGCAATTTCCACACGAAGTTTTGCTTAGTTTTACGGAGAGCTTTTCTAAATTTTAACAAAAAATTATATGGAATTTTCATGAAAATCATTGGTATCATCACGAAAAATTATCTAAAGTTCCAACGTGTAGAGATTTATCAGTTAATTATAAGGAAATTCCACCGAATCTTCGTAATTTACACCGGATTTCTTCAATTTTGTTTGAAAAATTTGAAACGGCGGCGCGCCGATGCAAAAGTGTCGGCGGCGGCGTGCCAAAAACTGTCGGCGGCGGCATGGCGCGGCGTCGCACACCTCTGCTCTCCTATTTGGCCAAATGTCCTATTTGGCAAAATCTCCTATTCAGCCAAATGTCCTATTCTGTCAAATGTCCTATTCGGTCAAATGTCCTATTCGGGAAAATGTCCTACTCGGCCAAATGTCCTATTCGGCCGAGTGTCCTATTCGGCCAAATGTCCTATTCAACCAAATGTTCTATTCGGCCAAATGTCCTATTCGGCCAAATATCTTATTCGGCCAAATGTCCTATTCGGCCAAATGTCCTATACAGCCAAATTTCCTATTCGGGCAAATGTCCTATTTGGCCTAATTTCCTCTTCGGCCGAATGTCCTATTCGGCCAAATCTCCTTTACGGCCAAATGTCCTGTTCGACCAAATGTTCTATTCGGCCAAATGTCCTCTTCAGCCAAATATCCTATTCGGCCAAATGTCCTGTTCAACCAAATGTTCTATTCGGCCAAATGTCCTCTTCGGCCAATTATCATATTCGATCAAATGTCCTATTCGACCAAATGTCCTATTCCGCCAAATGACTTTCGGCTTAATGGTCTGTTTGCCTTCCGCCAAACGGCTCTTCCCCATAAGCATTTAATTTATGCTTCTTATAAACTATACACTCAGCCAAGAAAACTAGTGATAATCATACGAATATCTTATGTTTTTTTGCTATAAGAATTAGTTATAAGCTTTATACGATTTTCTTATAAACTGTGTGTTATACGATCAAGAATGATTTTCATAAGATTGTCTTATGAAAATATTAAGTTTTTTCGGAACTTGTAACAAAATTCATAAGAGAATCTTATGAACATCATGTATCGTTCTATATGAGGGTCATAATATTTTCAGCACGATTTTGATATATGTTGTCCTTTCACAAAAAATAATACAAAAAAGAAATTAATACAAAAAAATCACAAATAAATGTGTAAGAAAAGATTTTATTTTTATCTTTAGGTTATATGAACCATTTTTTGAAGTAACATTTATCTTGGGCAACAATTTTCGTCTGCGGATCAGCATCATGTCTATCGTCCTCAACCTGAAAGGGGACAAAAGGTTCGTCCACCTGATCGGGGACCGAAGGTCAACCACCTCGGTTACTTCTCCATTATCAAGTTCGAGGATTTCGTAGGTCGTTTTCTCATACTCGACTGGGCAACTGTAGAATAATGAATGCGTAGTCCAATACCAAGGAATCCACTTCAAGATTGTTTACTTTAGAATGGGCGCTGATCTGGTGGTATAGTTTATTGAATATTCCCGGAAGGTTTTGCACTTGCCATCGTTTGTTTCCAACGGGAACTCGAAGTTTGAACAGGCGTTTCGTAGGACATGAATCCTGCAGAAGGTAATAATAAGCTCGGAATCGAATCTGTTGTCCTTGCTAAAAAAGTTCGCATCCTTGATTGATACAAATAACCGGTTGGACTGGACTGCCGATAGGACGGAATTTTTCGTAAACGCTGCTGAGGGTGACAGACGTCGCTTAGCAGTGAGTATTTGTCTTCGATCGAGCCCGGACTGCACGAGAGGCTTTGTTTGAGCATGACGACAGAGAGCGCTTACGCTTGCTGCTGTGCGTGAATCAGATAAATTGATCTCGAACGACTACGGTATGCTCGCTGGAGATATCGACTTGTTGATATTTGTTGCTTGTAGCAGCTCGTGAATCAGCAATGGCTGTGAAAGTACTTGGATGGCGAAAGCTTTTGCTGGGTCCGGAGTTTTTGCGTCGACAATAAGGTTCTGTAGAATATAAATTTTGATTTTAGAAGTAAGCAAGAGGATAGGAAACCTTAGGAAAAGTAAATATTTACTTACATTTTTTATCCTCCAATTAACAAACGATTCCTTTAGATGGTATTAAACGACGATATTTGAAATTTTTCCGATTGACTAAGAACGATTGTGATAATATACAATGTCAACATTCGCCCTCGATTCCGCCATGATGACTCACCATTTCATAAGACTTGTCTCATGAGTTTTTCACATCGAATGTTGTGATGAAAATCATAAGACAATTCTTATGTTCTATTTTTACTATGAATAACCTGCATGAACTTCATAAGATAACAAAACGAATTTCATAACAGTGCAATAATTATCATAAGAGGCTCAATGAAAATGAAATTCGATTATTTTTTCACGCTTCATAAGATGGAGCTTATGATATTCCTAAGATAGTTTAGTTGAGTGTAGGTCATTGAACGATTTCCTCAAGTTCCGGTCTCACTTCTCTAGTAACCAAGTACGAGGTCGAAAATACGACCATTTCGGTCAATTGACCAGTTCGGCCATTTCTCCTTTTCGGACACACCAATGCTTGACCCAATAACCAGTTCTAATTCTTTCTTCCATCTTCCTTTTTTCTTCTTCCATATTTAATCTTCCTGCTTCCTTTTTTCTTCTTCTTTTACTTTCACTTTTATCCTTTTGGACATATTGTCCATTTCAACCTTCTGATCTTTCGACCTTTTGTCATTTTGTTCTTTTGACCTTTTGTCTTACGACCTTTTGACTTTTCGACCTTTTGACACACATTCAGACAAAATGGTTGAGATAGGTAACATTTCGTCGAATTTCTTAAATTAGCTTAACTTTGCATAAGATAATTCGATTTTGCGGATGCGGACGCAGAAACTCTTTTAGTTTTCTGGCCTGGGTTTTCTTCAGTACTAAATTTTCTTTCAGTTTATTGGATCAAAGTTTTGGTTTAACTTTTCTTCTAGTAACCTTTTTGGGATATGTGTTCAAATTAACATTGCATAGAAAATATTTTATAAAACTTCCATTTCTCTCCCGAGCGAAGGAACCATAATCCGGAACGACTGGAACTTCAGCAAAACTTGCCCCGTTTCATCGGTTCAGAATGCCATCCCGCTTGCTTCCATACTCTGTCAAACAATAGAACAGTAAAAAGTTTGGCCGCACTCTGCGTTCCCGCAAATTCCATAGCAATGGAATACAAATTAAATTAATTATGATTTTCACACCACCGGCAACAATCCAGAATGGAACGAACCGTGCCTCGGCGGAGAGAGGCGGAGAAATACTGCGGTGAAGAAATTTCATAATGTGCAGCTTGATGGTAACTACTGTCTAGCGAAGCCAGCCGGCTGGAAATGCTATTGTCGGGAAGTTTTTCCGAAGCTAGACGCAGCAGAGACCGGAACCGGGCGGGATGGAACGCGGGAAATTATGTGATAACAACTTGTGTCGTTGGTCGCCCCTTCTTTTAACCAAGCGCCTCCCACCCTCCGATTGGCGGATGTGGTCTGGGGAAGAATGTTTGAATATGAAATAAATTATTTGAGGGTACGCTGGGAAGTTGAGTTATTAAATGTGTGGCCTTTGACTCATTTAAAGTATCGTTGATTCGATGGCGTGCTACGAATTTTTAACTCACTGTATGTATCTCGTAATTGAGTAATGAAAAGTAAAAAGAGTATCCGAGATTTCTGACTTCTATATATATATAACTTTGTATTTTAGGCTTTATCGTAAACTAGCTTTATGTACCCGGCCTTGCTCGGAGTTGCCAGTTTGGTTTGCAGTTCTTTTTCACAATCGGAAAATAATAAAACCAATTGGTTAACAGGGTAATTGTGTTTACTTGTTGATACTTCATCATTTGATTAAAAGAAGGCTTTTGGAAATATTGACTGATTTTGAAGAAGGGATTGTGGGTTTGAATAGCCTTATTCCGGGCAAACGTCTATTTCTTAAGAAGGGAAAACATCCACCAATGTATTATTCCGGGCAAACGCATGTTTTTAAAGAAGGAATCACACCCACCATTGCCTTATTCCGAGAAAATGCCTACTTTTAAAGGAGCAATCACATCCACCATCCAGAGGGAAACACATTATTCATTGCTTTTCACTGGGCAAACTATGATTCCGATGAAGGGTAACAATTATCATTGCTTTATACCCAACAAATGCATGCTTTATATGATTTTTTTTCTGATGATGTTCAGTATTATCCCAAGGCCAAATAGTGTTATGTTAATGGCCTGCTTCATTCAGGGTTATGTCATTTTTAGGGAAATGTTATTGTCGAGGATTTGCTATTATTGAAGAATTGTGATGAACTAAATAAGAGGGATTTTAAATTAAGTCGTTTTCTATACAATACTCAACCCCAACATTCTCCTGCATTTCAAATACTCCTCCCAGCCTCTCTAAAATAATTTCCTTTGGGTAAACAATACGTGTTTAAATATTTGGTTTGAACTCACCCATGCGATAGAAAGGTATACTAAACTGTTCGTTTAATAAATATGCCCTCTCTCGTTCAGCTATGACAGTCCTTCCTAGCCTGATATAGTCTTCCTTAGACAGAGAATATGGGTTCCAAATTTGGTGGACATCGGTAAATGGGTTCAGAAGTTATGCTGAATTGATCGCTAACTAAACAATACCCCTCTCTCACAACCACCCCATTTTAAAAGGACCTACCAATATCCACTAAAATCGGTTCCTTAGGACAGACAATATTTGATACAAATTTGGTTCAAATCGGTCATGGGGCTCAAGACTTACATTGAGTTGATCGATTGTTAAACAATACCCCTCCCCACATACCATCTCTTATTTCCAAAGCGCATGCCTAACCCCTAGCGTCGTCTCCTTAAGATAAAGAATGTGTGTTCCAAATTTGGTTGAAATCGGCTAAGGGGTTCAGAAGGTAAACTGAGTTGATAAATAACTAAGCAATACCGCTACCCTCACCCTCCTCCTTTTTCAAAGAGCATCCCTAACCCCCATATCGTCGTCTTCTTAAGATAAAGAATGTCTGTTTCATATTTGGTTGAAATCGACCAATGGGTTCAGAAGTTACACTGAGTTGATCGATAACTTAGCAATAGCCCTCCCCCCTTACCATTCCCCTTTTCCAAAGAGCATCCCTAACCCCCTATCGTCGTCTCCTTAAGATAAAGAATGTGTGTTCCAAAGTTGGTAGAGATCGACCAAGGGGTTCAGAAGGTACACTGAGTTGATCGATGACTAAGCAATACACCTCCCCCCACCCCCTCCCACTTTTCCGAACAGCATCCCTAACCTTCTATCATCGTCTCCTTAAGGTAAAGAATGTGTGTTTTAAATTTGGTTGAAATCGGCCAAGGGGTTCAGAAAGTACACTGAGTTGATCCATGACTAAGCAATACCCCTCCCCCCACACCCTTCCCCTTTTACGAACAGTATCCATAACCGACCTATCGTCGTCTCGTTAAGGTAAAGAATGTGTGTTTTAAATTTGGTTAAGATCGGCCACGGGGTTCAGAAGGTACATTGAGTTGATCGATAACTAAGCAATACACCTCCCCCACACCCTCCCCCTTTTCCGAACAGCATTCTTAACCCCCCTATCGTCGTCTCCTTAAGATAAAGAATGTGTGTTCCAAATTTGGTTGAGAACGGCCAAGGGGTTCAGAAAGTACACTGAGTTGATCGATGACTAAGCAATACACCTCCCCCCACACCCTCCCCCTTTTCCGAACAGCATCCATAACCGACCTATCGTCGTCTCCTTAAGGTAAAGAATGTGTGTTTTAAATTTGGTTGAGATCGGCCAATGGGTTCAGAAGGTACACTGAGTTGACCGATTACTAAGCAATACCCCTCCCCCCACACCCTCCCCCTTTTCCGAACTGCATCCATAACTTCCCTATTGTCGTCTCCTTAAGATAAAGAATGTGTGTTCCAAATTTGGTTGAGAACGGCCAAGGGGTTCAGAAAGTACACTGAGTTGATCAATGACTAAGCAATACCCCTCCCCCCACACCCTCCCTTTTATCCAAACAACATCCATAACCCCCCTATCGTCGTCTCCTTAAGATAAAGAATGAGTGTTCCAAATTTGGTTGAAATCGGTCAATGCGTTCAGAAGTTATGCTGGAACATACATACAAACATACATACAAACATACATACAAACATACAAACATTGAGTTTTATATATATAGATCAAAGTTGTACCGGAAGACTATCATTTCACTCCAAAACGAACTTTTTTAGAAGACTGATAGGCCCAAAGTGTTTCATAGCTCAACGAACTGAGCAAGTGTCTGCTTGCCCGGGTAGAAGAAAATAGTAAAAGAATAACAAATTTTACCATAAATTATGAATAACAGAATAGCAAAATCTGATGTTAGTTCGAGCGAATAGCTCAAAATAATTTATTTTGTCATTATAAGAGCAAACCAGTAGCAAATTTTTTGCAGAAAAGGAAATACATATTAAAATTAGTTATTATAACAATGTTTGTTATGATTGCATAATCTGTTATTCATTTGTTGTTTTGCTCTTCCTTACAATACCATATAAATAACAAATTTTATTATTATAACACATTTTTTGTTAGGATGCTATTTTATGTTATTCATGAAAAACATGGTGATGACTCAACCTGATATCAAACCATACAAGATGGGTGTCTCCATTAAATTCGAGGAAGACCAAATAACTATTAGCTGAATTATGTTGAGTAGTTATTTCAATATGCTTTTTTTTGTTTGAAAGTATGGCTTTTTGGTAGAATGCCTTCCCTTGTCATTGGACGCCGTTGTAAACTCGGGTCTACACTAACCCAATAATCCCGCCTTGTTAGCATCCTGCAATTACAGCACTCTACGAAAGTTTCTAACTAGAAAGAAGTCTCAAGCTCCCGTTGTTGTTGTGATAACAAGCCCAGAAAACTTGAACACACGGTTCAGTTTGAGTATGTTCCCTCCATGGATGAATGTGATAAAGTTATCTCATTACAGACCAAATTGAAAAGTTTTTTTTCTAGCACCCAGCATCCTCTTCAATCAACCTGACTCGTCCGGGGAAAGATTGTCAAGCGTCAGTTGATGCAAAATTTCGCCGTGATAAAAAAAAGCACATGTGTATTAACTAATCGCTCACCGAGTTAAGCCCCGCGTCCATCACAGTGCCGGATCGTACTCACCTGGACACAACCTTCGGTAGCCAATCACCTCCGCAGTACTTGGCCAGAACCGGGTCGTTGGTTGTGCTTCCGTCGTAGAATATGAGGTGATCCCGTTCGCCGGTGCAGTCGGACCACGCCCGAACCGCTCGGGAGGTCTTGTTGAGACTGGCAATGGACCTGCAAGAAAAACAGAAGACGGAAAAAGGGGGTGTCAAACAAGGTGAACATTTTTGCTTCGTCTATTCGAGACGGATTGCGTGTTTTCATTTTTTTTACGTTTGGTAGCTACACAAACCAAGCGGTCAAAGTCTGGTGTCAGATGCCGAAGTTCGGTCAATGCTGTAGACAGTTTTTTTTCCCGCCGCATTTTCTTCTCACCAAAGGTGCAAGCTACATGTATTGCTTTATAGTTGTGCTGCAAATTTTCAGGACGGTCAGCAGAAAGTGAAGCAAACATGGAAACCGCAAAAACCATGAAACTGTTTCGAAGAAGCAAATTGAGTTATTGAGTTGGTGTTTTGCTGGCCCATGGTATGGTATGAAGTAGGAAACTTATTCCTAGAGTATGGGCCAAACAGATTCATTAAGTTTGCAGCAAAATGAGAATCAAGATTTAGAAGTTCACAGCTTAAATGAACCGTTTGTTTGAGAAACTGCATATGTGATATTTTAACCAAAATAAGATTTTTGGCACTTAACCTCGACTGATTGGCTTGCAACAGATTGCTTTCGATGTGGAATCCTGTCCCATTGTTTCCTATTGAAAATTGGTCAGATCGGACTACGGGCTCAGAAACTTTGACCAAAATACACTTTTTTGAAACAAGTAACGCGTACGAAAGTGTCATCCATTTTTCAGACACTTATCCTCCACTGATTAGTTTGCATGCAGCAAGGAACTCCGTATGTTTGTTTCCTATTAGCTAGATCCGTCTGTGGATTCAAAATAAACGCAAAATACGTTTATAAACTCACATTTACTTAAAAATTGAAATTCAGTTGCTCGGACGATGGGGTTTCCAAACCTTTAGAAGTTTTATTCATGCGTTAATTGATACAAGTGATTCTTAGGTGACTTAGGAGAGATAGAGGATTACGAGTTCTGCAGTTCAGTCCAAAGTACCGAACTCAGGGTGGACACTGAAATTCGATTTTCAAATTCCCGGTTTTCCCCCTTTTCCTGATAAATTTTGTCAAATTTTCCTGGTTTTTATTTACCTTTAAAAAAAAAGTCAGGGTTAGAGTTCTTGGATAAGCTGTCGGCCGACTCTCGTTACATACGGAATGAATGTCTTAACTGGGTAGTTGGAGCTTCTTGTAGTTGCATTACACATTTGATATTAAAAATTAATTAGAAGACAATATTCACTGCACATAGACACAACGCATACACCACTTGACCAGTTACCAACACGTTATGCGACAGGGACACTGAAATTGTGCGCTTCGTGGTCATGTAATTAGTGTCAACCGGCATTTAATCAATATAGTAATACCACCTTAGCACCTAATTACAATGGATTGATTTTTTCCTTAGTTGCAAAACATTCGTATTTTTTTTCTTGGTTGTGAACGGCCTTGAGATCTGTAACGGTTTATTCCGTTGGAGTCATCATAAAATTATCAAAATAGTGAAGACGATAATCAGATTTTCATAGAACAGACAAAGACATTTTACGAAGGTCGAGAAAGGCACCATCACCGCTAGGTGGATTAATCTGAGTTTTTAAAAACTCATTTCGGATCTCGAAAATCTTTACTCAATGCCTCATTTTAGGTGGCTCAAAAGCCGCATATCAAGAGTCTCGAAAGGCCCAAAAGTGTTTATTCAACATACTCCGAAGCCTCTTTTCAGGGGGTTCAAAAGCCGCCATTAAATAGGACCGGAAAACTCTTTTCAAGAGAATTTGAAGGCTTTTTATGTGATGAACTTATTACTTAATAAAAAATCACAAAAATAAAGACAAAAAAAAAACTTTGAAGGCACCTTTCGAGAACTCGAAAGCCTCCCATCAAGATGCTCGAAATTCTTTTTTTTTAAGAAGCTTGGATGCGTATTTTCAAGAGGCTCAAATGCGTCCTTTCAAGAGGCTCGGAAGCCTCCTTTCAAGAGGCTCGGAAGCCTCCTTTCAAGAGGCTCGGAAGCCTCCTTTCAAGAGGCTCGGAAGCCTCCTTTCAAGAGGCTCGGAAGCCTCCTTTCAAGAGGCTCGGAAGCCTCCTTTCAAGAGGCTCAAGCCTCCCTTCAAGAGGCTCGAAGCCTCCTTTCAAGAGGCTCAGAAGCCTCCTTTCAAGAGGGCCTGGAAGCCCTTTCAAGAGGCCTCAGGCCTCCTTTCAAGAGGCTCGGAAGCCTCCCTTTCAAGAGGCTCAGAGCCTCCTTTCAAGAGGCCTGGAAGCCTCCTTCAAGAGGCCTGGAAGCCTCCTTCAAGAGGGCCTCAAGCCTCCTTTCAAGAGGCTCAGGCCTCCTTTCAAGAGGCCTCAGAAGCCTCCTTTCAAGAGGCCTGGAAGCCTCCTTCAAGAGGCCCAGCCTCCTTCAAGAGGGCCCAGCCTCCTTCAAGAGGCTCAGAAGCCTCCTTCAAGAGGCTCAGAAGCCTCCTTTCAAGAGGCCCCAGCCTCCTTTCAAGAGGCCTGGAAGCCTCCTTTCAAGAGGCCTCAGCCTCCTTCAAGAGGCTCGGAAGCCTCCTTCAAGAGGCCCAGAAGCCTCCTTCAAGAGGCTCAAGCCTCCTTTCAAGAGGCTCAGAAGCCTCCTTTCAAGAGGCTCAAGCCTCCTTTCAAGAGAGGCTCAGAAGCCTCCTTTCAAGAGGCCTCAGAAGCCTCCTTTCAAGAGGCCCGGAAGCCTCCTTTCAAGAGGCCCCAGCCTCCTTCAAGAGGCCTCAGAAGCCTCCTTTCAAGAGGCTCAGAAGCCTCCTTTCAAGAGGCTCAGAAGCCTCCTTCAAGAGGCTCAGAAGCCTCCTTTCAAGAGGCTCAGAGCCTCCTTTCAAGAGGCTCAGAAGCCTCCTTCAAGAGGCTCAAGCCTCCTTTCAAGAGGCTCAGAAGCCTCCTTTCAAGAGGCTCGGAAGCCTCCTTTCAAGAGGCCTGGAAGCCTCCTTTCAAGAGGCTCAGAAGCCTCCTTTCAAGAGGCCTGGAAGCCTCCTTTCAAGAGGCTCAGCCTCCTTTCAAGAGGCTCAAGCCTCCTTTCAAGAGGCCTCAGAAGCCTCCTTCAAGAGGCCTGGAAGCCTCCTTTCAAGAGGCTCCGGAAGCCTCCTTTCAAGAGGCCTCAGAGCCTCCTTTCAAGAGGCTCAGGCCTCCTTTCAAGAGGCCTCAGAAGCCTCCTTTCAAGAGGCTCAGCCTCCTTTCAAGAGGCTCGGAAGCCTCCTTTCAAGAGGCTCGGAAGCCTCCTTTCAAGAGGCTCGGAAGCCTCCTTTCAAGAGGCTCGGAAGCCTCCTTTCAAGAGGCTCGGAAGCCTCCTTTCAAGAGGCTCGGAAGCCTCCTTTAAAGAGGCTCGGAAGTCTCCCTTGATGGGGTTTAGAAGCCTCCTTTCAAGAGGCTCGGATCCCTTTCTTCAAGGGGCTCGGAATTCTTTTTCAAGAGGCTTGGAAGCATACTTTCAAGCAGCTCAGAGGCTTCCTTTCAAGATGCTCGGACGCCTCTTTTTAAGTGGCTCGAAAGCCACATTTCAAGAGACTCGGAAGCCTATCATCAAGAGGCTTGGAAGGTTCTCTCGGAAGAGGCGCGTAATCCTACTTTCAAGAGGCTTGGAAGCCTCCTTTCAATATGCTCGGAAGCCTTGAATAGGCAATACAGTCCCTACAATCATTCCCTCGATGTAAGAACTTAATTTCAATTGTGAAGTTTGTAAAAAAATGAAAATTTCAGGAAATATTATCGAGAGCGATATAGGGAAACGGTTTGCCATTTCATCTTATAGCTCCTATTTCCTATATTTATTTTTGTGATTTTTTTCAGCAGTGAGCACGCATGTTGACAAAAAGAAGCGACGAAATTAGTGCTGTATTTCTTTGTTTAACGATGAGATGGATATATGTACAGTGAGATGGAAATCGGAATATTCCCCCTATTCAGTTAATTTTCAGGTCCATTTTTTATATACTTTAAGAATTACGATTATTTTCCTTTACAGCAAAAAATCATAGGGGGTACTTCAATTAATGCAAAAGTTCGAAGGGATACGAAGGGGTTGAGAACCGCTGTAATCCAGAGGAATTCCTTTGAGGAACTTCCGAAGGAATTACGGTGAAATACGGAGAGTTACGAGAACTTACGGAGCAATTTCCGTAGGAACTCAGTGAGGAATTCCTGAAGGATCTTCCAGAGGATTTTTTGAAAGAAATCCCAGAGGATTTCCTAGAGGAAATTCAGGAGGATTTCCAGGAGGTGCTTCCGGAGGAATTCCTACACGCCCGTTTCAAATCACTCAGAGACTGAGTGAAATTGTATCGCCGTCTCTTTTTTTTTCACGGAAAACATACTCATTTTTCGTAAAAAGTGGAAATACTCAAATTTTGAGCAGTTCCCCTTTTTACAAAAAATGAGTAAGATTGTCTCTGAGTCTCTGAGTGATTTGAAACGGGCGTGTAGAGAAACTTCCAGAGGAACTCCTTTAAGAAACTTTCGGAGAAAATCCTTTGAGGAACTTCCAGAGCAAGTCCTATGAGGAATATTCCTTAGCAGAATGACAGAAATGTTATTAACATGACATGTGGTCACAAAGTTGAATAGAAATGGATTTCTAGTAAAAGTATGAATGTGATGGACTTACCTATAAATTTCCCTACCCACAAGCAGTTCATAATCCAAACATTCATTTACCGATCACCGATTTCCGTTTTAAAGTAGATTGAATTCGCCATTATCAGACCATTATTTTATCCTGCTCAAGTACCTTTTGCTAGCACATGGGTACAGTTCGAAGATTTTCGTTTAAGTGCTAACCAAAAAATAAATGGCAAGTTCATAAATTAGACATTTTTATTGTTGCACCGTTTATTTTGTCAACCAGTTCTACCCTTCTTCTTCAGGCAAGTTCCAAAAATTTCTTTGGGCGCATTTTTCTCTACACCCGTTCCTCCAAAGGTATTCGATGCTGGCTGTCTTGTTGGCACTTTGTGCAAAGCCCTCGGCTCTGCTGCGCTGGATTCGTTATCGCCGTTGTTGCCAAAAAGGAAAAGTCCCATGGTGTTGTTGTTCTCTGTGCCATTTTTCTTACACGAGTTCAGTTTCCAGTGTTTTATGTTTTCGTCGCTCGTTCGCAGGCCATTGCGTCAATTTCGGTCCACCACTTTGGGAAAAGGGTGGGAACTTCAGTTTGATTCACGTCCTGCGGATATTGCGGAAATGGAGTGCTTTTTTTCTTTCGTTCGGCTGGTTCGCTTTCTGAATTCAATGGCGCGGCAGTTCCTGCACACTACACACGACGGCCTGCAACTCTGGAGCGCTCAGCTCACGGGCGATTGCCATCGCACTCGGTTGGAACCTTTTTAGTAAATAATTTACGTTTTCCGTTTCTTTCGCGAGTTTGAAGTTTTCCCGCGAGTTTCGGCCGTATGTACTGAGGGTAGGCGATGAAAAATTTACATTTTATAGAAAGCATTCTGCCTGGTCGTCGTCGCAAATCTCGTCATCGTGATTAATGGCTACTCAACGGAAGCTTAGAGCTGGTGGCTTTCAAAATCAAGCAAAACTTGGTCTCTGCTCTGCCGAACTGAAATCCGAACAAGAACCACCAGCGGAAGTAAAGTTTTCTTTCGGAAATTCTTCGACCAACCGAGGATGGAAGGTCCGCAAGCTGAAACTTCTTGCATTCTGAACGAGCAGCTTCACGGAGGTACAGAAGCATAATGGCAAACAAACACTTTCATAAATCATGCACACGGCGACGCGTGGCCGGAAGACAGCTCGTTGGGCAGCGAACCACTTGGAACATTGCTCTCGGTTGTTTTCGGTCAGCGGGACCGAGGGGTTGGTTTCTTACCAAAAGTTTTGCCGGGCTCAGTCTCCTTTGCGGCATCAGGAGCAAGAATCACTTTTCCGGATGCTTGGTTGCGCTGAAAACTTTTCAATTTTTAACCTATGGTGGCAGCCACCAATGCAGACGGTGCTGTCGATTCTGGTGAACCTCTGGGCAACGAGCGCGTGATTAAATATTGGTACTGAAAAACTATTCCGAGACGAATATCGGGCCTGATGGCACAGCTTAGAAACTATTTTCCTTATGATAAATCGTGAGGGTGAAAGATTATTTATCGAATAAATGCTCGGATTGATTCGTTTTCACGGGCATAACAGCCAATATGTAATAATTACAGTGCTTTGTCTATGTATAAAGCTGTTTATATCGTGTATATAGACAAAGAACTGAAATGATGACATTTTGGTTGTTAACCCTTTTTAAAATGCTGGTCTAGACTAGATTTTGAGAAAAGTTGTGTTTAGTAGAAATATTTATATTATTAAAAATTGATGAAGGTGTTTGTGCATGTTTATAAACATATTCAATAAATTGTTCGTGGAGAAATATTGTTTGTACCAAGAGTTCCGAATGAAGCTGAAAGTCATATTTTCCTAAAATTGTGTCTCCCCTCTCTTACTTGTTCTTGTCAAACTTTCAAATTTGATGGACAAAAATTTAGATTTAAAAAAAAACTTCATGGATCAGTAGAACATTCTTTAACAATTCCGCTAGTTCGTTGGTATGATATCGTAGAAGAGCTCCTATTAGGAGTATGACTGAAATAAGGCATGTTAGAGTACCTATCTGTACCGGAATCAACATAAATTGCTTAGTACAGCTTAGGTTTTTGATTCATCAAATTAAAGTGTCTCCTACTGGGTACACGTGTATTAATGTGTATTTCGCTGAACGTTTTTTCATGAACACGAGCAGTTGTTAACTCGAGCCGGCCAGTTCATGGAAGCGACTTCAATTTAACGTTTATTGTAATTCCACAGTGCAGGTAACCGAAACGATTGTCCTCCCTCACATTTCTCATCGAAGTTGCTACTGAAGGACGGTTTACCTCGTGACTCGTGGTCCGCTGTGAACCGTCGCGCGTTGCCGCACAACATCCGATGTCTACTGTTTTGCGAAAAACGAGCCTTCATTTCCTTCATGAGTATCCTTCCTGACCACCCCGGATCCAGGTTACAAATGTGGGAAGCACCAGCGCGAGCAATCATCGTTAACATAATTAATAACGAGTCATAATGAAAATTTCCCGGAAATTATTTCAATCCGGTATATTATGTGTACGCGTGTCTGTGAATGCCTGAGTGTGGAGTCACCATCCGAAATAAGTTGTAAAAACAACCTAACGTAGTCATCGTCGAAAATTGATGATGATGGCACAATCTGAAAATGGTTGTCCAAAATATAGATTGAGGACACTTCGGGTGGGTATTGCTTCCAGTCACGCATATCAAAAAGAGCAGTTTATTAAAAAGGAACTGGATCCTGCGGTAGTTTCGCGACAAGAAGCAAGTCTGCTGAACAGACCTGAAATAGACCTTAAAATATGTGACTGGGGTAAAAATAAAATAGTGCACACATTTTACGATGGTCGAGGAAGGCACCATCACCACTAGGTGGATTAATCCGGTTTTTTTCAACTTTTCTAGGGCATTTCAAGCTCTATCTGGAATAAGGGCGAATGTCGCAAGAGAGAATTCTCTTCGTCGACTTCCCCTCTTTTATATAAAAGTGACAAGCATCCGATTTCTTTGTAGTTTATCACCTCAGCGCGATAGAAAATAATACGAACTTGCATTCTGAGGTGATAAACTCCAAAGAAATCCCCTGCTTGTCACTTTTATTCAAAAGAGGGGAAGTCGACGAAGAGAATTCTCTCTTGCGACATTCGCCCTTTTACCAGATAGAGCTTGATTTTCTGTGCAGCAAAAAAGAGACAAAGCAGTCCTGCAGTGCCCAATAGGTACAAGCAAGGCCCTTTCGTACACGTATAAGTTAACACTGCAAGTACCAACCCCTGCAAAAGGCAACTTTGCCCCGATATATATCAGGTGTTTTTAGTCCAATTGTTATGATTCCAGTTACAATCTGTAGGATATCAGGAATTCCATTCCACGTTTTTTGCAACACTTACAAGTCGCAATATGTTGCTTGCAAGTCGTTCCGCACTGCTTGTATGAAAGCCGTTCGAATAGAAACCATCAAACATTTGATGCCAAATGAAAATTAACATTTCCTGCTTAGCTTTTCAAAAGGACCTAAGTAACATTTTTTCATGAAATAATTTGAATAGCGCAATCAACATAACAACATAAAAGCTATTGATTGCTGTATTCAAATTAATTCATGAAAAAAATGTTATTTAGGTCCTTTTTAAAAGTTAAGCGAGATTTCATCAATAGTTATCTGTGTTTCTAAAAATCCAGTTTGTGAAAAATGAGTAAAAAATTAATAATTTTCTAATACCGATAAAACGGGATAAGAAATTGGATGATGTGTGCAGTTGATAAGAGTATGGTCTCTGGGGGAAAGGAAGTTGGTTCGCGGCACAAGTGCGCTGGCCAGGCTGGAAACTGCAATCTAAACTGCTAAATAATGACAAGCTATATATCAAATCATGAAATTTAGGAATTTAAAATTCTGGATTTATTTACGGATTTTTATTTAGTATCAGGGATAATCAATAAACAAAAGAGTGGAGATATATCAGCTTCCACACTGATATTCTTCCCTCCCCCTTCATACGGGAGCTTGGCAGAAGGAAGGTCGTGCGATATATGCCATCACAAATATTGCCCTCCGCTCGCTTTCAAATCGACTTCTATAAAAACATTCTTCATGCCTGCCGTATCCTAACGGAACTATCAATTCTATACTTTCGCCTCTAATGCTATCATGAACATGTACGTCCAAGTTTGGAAGATGATATTAGCATTTCCATATCATTTCAAACAAAAGTTATTATTTGGAAATCAACAGATTGAAATCCATTCGCTAAGGTACGGACAAGTATGGACCGGCAGAATGTGAATGGGAGGCATAGATACCATCTATTGAATAGCACACAATCGGGGCGTGAATCTTTTTGCCTAACGTCCTGGTTGTAGGTGGTGATGAATGTAGGAACAAAGAAATTTGGATATTTAAGAATGTAGGAAAGGAATTCAGGAATCTAGAAACTTGGGAATTCACGATTTTAGAAATTTTGAAGTTTGGGAATTTAGCAATTTATGAAATTAAGGAATCAGGAATTTATGGATTCAGGAATTTGGGAATTTAGGAGCTTAGGAATTTGGGAATTCTGGAATCCTCGTTGAATAACTTCAAGAGTTCGTCGAGAAACCCATCGTGAAGAATCCCACAGAAATTACTTTAGCAGTTCTTACACGAATTCTTCCTGGAGTAGGTAGAACTCCTGAAGGGACTTTGAGAAAAAAAAAACCTGAACTAACTTCACAAGGAAACCCTGGAAAAGCTCCTGAAAAATCAATGGAGAAACATTTGGAAGAACTACAGGAGGATCTACAGGAGTAAGTTCTTGAGCAGCTCCAAAAAGAACTCTTGAAGAAATTCCAGGAACGAATCCTGAAAGAGCTCAGAGAAAAAATCTTAAGATTCATCCTGAATTTTCCCACGAAATTATTCTGAACTTTCCCAGGAATTCATTCTGAATTTCCCCAGGAATTCATTCTGAATTTCCTCAGGAAATCATTCTGAATTTCCCAGGAATTCATTCTGAATTCCTGCAGGATTTCATTCGGAATTCTTCTAAGAATTTATTCTGAATTCCCATAGAAAATCATTCAGAATTCCCCCATGAAATAATTCTGAATTCCCCCTTGAATTAATTCTGAAATCCTCCAGGAATTCTTTCGGAATTCCCCCAGAATTTCATTCGGATTTCCCCCAGGATTTCAATCGGATTTCCTCCTGAATTCATTCTGGATTCCTCGAGGAATTTATTCTGAATTCCCCGAGGAATTTATTCTGAATTCCTCCAGGAAATTATTCTGAATTCCTCCAGGAATTCATTCTGAATTCCTGCAGGATTTCATTCGGAATTCTTCCAAGAATTTATTCTGAATTCCCATAGGAAATCATTCAGAATTCCCCCATGAAATAATTCTGAATTCCCCCATGAAATAATTCTAAATTCCCCCATGAATTAATTCTGAAATCCTCCAGGAATTCTTTCGGAATTCCCCCAGGATTTCATTCGGAATTCCCCCAGGATTTCAATCGGAATTCCTCCCGGAATTCATTCTGAATTCCCCGAGGAATTTATTCTGAATTCCTCCAGGAAATTATTCTGAATTCCTGCAGGATTCCATTCGGAATTCTTCCAAGAATTTATTCTGATTTCCCATAGGAAATCATTCTGAATTCCCCCATGAAATAATTCTGAAATCCTCCAGGAATTCTCTCGGAATTCCCCCAGAATTTCATTCAGATTTCCCCCAGGATTTCAATCGGAATTCCTCCCGGAATTAATTCTGTATTCCACCAGGAATTCATTCTGAATTCCACCAGGAATTCATTCTGAATTCCACCAGGAATTCATTCTGAATTCCACCAGGAATTCATTCTGAATTCCACCAGGAATTCATTCTGAATTCCACCAGGAATTCATTCTGTATTCCACCAGGAATTCATTCTGAATTCCACCAGGAATTCATTCTGAATTCCACCAGGAATTCATTCTGAATTCCACCAGGAATTCATTCTGAATTCCACCAGGAATTCATTCTGAATTCCACCAGGAATTCATTCTGAATTCCACCAGGAATTCATTCTGAATTCCACCAGGAATTCATTCTGATTCTTCCAGGAATTCATTCTGAATTCCACCAGGAATTCATTCTTCCTTCCACCAGGAATTCATTCTGAATTCCACCAGGAATTCATTCTGGATTCCACCAGGAATTCATTCTGAATTCCACCAGGAATTCATTCTGAATTCCACCAGGAATTCATTCTGAATTCCACCAGGAATTCATTCTGAATTCCACCAGGAATTCATTCTGAATTCCACCAGGAATTCATTCTGAATTCCACCAAGAATTCATTCTGAATTCCACCAAGAATTCATTCTGAATTCCACCAAGAATTCATTCTGAATTCCACCAGGAATTCATTCTGAATTCCACCAGGAATTCATTCTGAATTCCACCAGGAATTCATTCTGAATTCCACCAGGAATTCATTCTGAATTCCACCAGGAATTCCACCAGGAATTCATTCTGAATTTCACCAGGAATTCATTCTGAATTCCACCAGGAATTTATTCTGAATTCCTCCAGGAATTCATTCTGAATTCCCCCAGGAATTCATTCTGAATTCCCCCAGGAATTCATTCTGAATTCCCCCAGGAATTCATTCTGAATTCCCCCAGGAATTCATTCTGAATTCCCCCAGGAATTCATTCTGAATTCCCCCAGGAATTCATTCTGAATTCCTCCAGGAATTCATTCTGATTCCTCCAGGAATTCATTCTGAATTCCTCCAGGAATTCATTCTGAATTCCTCCAGAAATTCATTCTGAATCCCTCCAGGAATTCATTCTGAATTCCTCCAGGAATTCATTCTGAATTCCACCAGGAATTCATTCTGAATTCCACCAGGAATTCATTCTGAATTCCACCAGGAATTCATTCTGAATTCCACCAGGAATTCATTCTGAATTCCACCAGGAATTCATTCTGAATTCCACCAGGAATTCATTCTGAATTCCATCAGGAATTCATTCTGAATTCCATCAGGAATTCATTCTGAATTCCATCAGGAATTCATTCTGAATTCCATCAGGAATTCATTCTGAATTCCATCAGACATTCATTCTGAATTCAATCAGGAATTCGTTCTGAATTCCACCAGGAATTCGTTCTGAATTCCACCAGGAATTCATTCTGAATTCCACCAGGAATTCATTCTCAATTCCACCAGGAATTCATTCTGAATTCCACCAGGAATTCATTCTGAATTCCATCAGGAATTCATTCTGAATTCCATCAGACATTCATTCTGAATTCAATCAGGAATTCATTCTGAATTCCACCAGGAATACATTCTGAATTCCACCAGGAATTTATTCTGAATTCCACCAGGAATTCATTCTGAATTCCACCAGGAATTCATTCTAAATTCCACCAGGAATTCATTCTGAATTCCACCAGGAATTTATTCTGAATTCCACCAGGAATTCATTCTGAATTCTACCAGGAATTCATTCTGAATTCCAACAGGAATTCATTTTGAATTCTACCAGGAATTCATTCTGAATTCTACCAGGAATTCATTCTGAATTCTACCAGGAATTCATTCTGAATTCTACCAGGAATTCATTCTGAATTCCAACAGGAATTCATTCTGAATTCCACCAGGAATTTATTCTGAATTCCACCAGGAATTCATTCTAAATTCCACCAGGAATTCATTCTAAATTGCCCCAGGAATTCATTCTGATTAATTCTTTCAGGAATTCTTTCTGAATTACTCCAAAAATTCCTCCTGATTTCTTCAAGGACTTCATCCTGAATTCTTTAATGAATTCATCCTGAATTCTTCAAGAAATTCATGCTGAATTCCTTCAAGAATTCATTCTGAACTCCTCAAGGAATTCATTCTGGAGTTACTCTCCTGGAATTACTTTAAAAATGCCTTGTTGGAGTTCTTTCAGGAAATCGTGAAGGAATGTCTCCAAAACTTCTTCATGAAGCTCCACCAGAAATTTCTACTGGAGTTCCTCCAGGATTCCCATCTGAGTTCACCAAGGAATTCCTCCTGAGGATCTTACAGGAATTTAGTGGGGGGTAATCCAGGATAACTTTTTGGAATTCCTACAGGAATAGTTCCTGGAGTTTCGTCTGTTGGTGTTCGGAATAAATTCCTGAGCATTTCAGAAAGATTGTTTTGTTAGAATTCAGAATGAATTCCTGGGGGAACTTAGAATGAATTCCTCCAGAATTCTGGACGAGTTACTGAATGAGATCTCCAGAGGTAATTTCTGGAGGAGCACCAAGTATTGTTTAAGAAATTCTTTCTGAACTTCTTTCTGTAAATCCTGCACCTTATTATTATTATTATTATTGTCTTTATTAGGGAGATTTTCAGCCCGAGGCTGGCTCGTCTCCGGATAATCCTCCAGCTGTTCTTCTTCAAATTTCTCTGAGAGTTCCTCCTAGAACTGCTCTAGAAATTATTCTTGGACTTTCATCAAATATTCCTACTGGAATTCCTGAAGAAACTTCTCATAGCAGTCCTTTTGGAACTATTTTTGGAATTTCTGCAAGAATTCACATATTTTTCCTGGAATTCCTTCAAGTATTCAACAACGAATCCCTGCGGTAATTACTTCAGCAATATCTCCCAAGAATTCTTTTAGAATTATACAAGGTTTCTGGAGCATCACTGATAAATCCTCCAGCATCTTCTATTGGCCGGCAAAAAATCAATCGAAAACTCTTTAGGATCTTCACTGGAAGCCCTTCCTGTTTGAATAGAGAAAATCCCCTATAATTTCAAAAGAAACACTCGCATATCATCGGAACTAATAATACATTTCTCAGAGTTCAAGAAGGAACCCCTCGAGCCTTAAAATTTACTCAGAGTTACATGTTAGATGTTGATATTAGTGGAGGATTTTCTAAAATTACATCAGGATTTGCAAAAAATTGCTGTAGAAGCTTTTTGAATTTGGCACAAAATTTGGAAAAAAAAGATTATTTATGTGAAAATTGCGGTTGCTTTCAACAAAATCTGTGCGTAACAGCAGTTTGCTGTTTAAAATCGAGAGTTCTAATGGAAGGAATAGGCATGACATATTACACTTGGCTTCATTCGCGTGATGTTACTAAACGTAAGGTTATGAATGTTTTTGATTACAAAGTTTGCTCATGAAATGATGTCTCGAGAAAGGAATTATTGGATGCTATAGACGTTCATCGAATTCACTCACCCGACGGATTTTGACATTTGAGCGGGTCGTTTTTTCGAACAAAAGTTCATTTTGCGTTCATTATGCGACCCGCTCAAACGTCATAATTTCTTGGGGAGTTCATTTTGCGTTAGTCTATTGTGCAGAGCTTCAAATATTCATCTTCATGAACAACTTCGGTCCGAATTTTGACAAACATCGCATGAATATTCAAAACATAGAACGACATAGTCAGACGACTACTCCACCAACTCATTCATTCGACTGTCACTGAGTGTGCTTACCATGTGCAGAAAAAAACATAATTAGCATTATTTATGCTGATGTTTACCGGTGAAAGTTCCTCGCGGATGGAAATCGAACTCAGTTCTATGTGATAAATTACTTTACTCATTTGAAACGTGTTCAGATTTCAGATAATTATCAATGGAAAATATCAATGGATTAATCAAGGTAACACATTTAGCACTCACCGCATCAAAACAACGGCGACACTGTATACGCATATTTCTATTCGTGTTGTTTCAACAGAACATGTCTACGGTAATGGTAAGAAAAACATCCGAGAACCGAATGATTGTAGTTTTGGGGCGTGATCAAAACAAACATCATCCGCTTTTAGAACGATGCTCTGATGCAATCAAGTAGTCCGAAAACGAACTGATTGGATATCCGGTGATGGCATTAAAATCATTTGTTTTCCAGATGATTTTCGTACGAAAATTTATGAATGCGGTGGTCGCTCTACTCTGTCATACGATAAAAGTAGGGTACAATTTATCGATAACTGGAATTATGATTCAGTCAATATGAGAGGTTGAGGTTTGGGTTCAGTGCATGCACACCTTTTTTTGCTGACGTACACGTTGTATTGTTCGGATTGAATGAATTTGCATCGCGTAGATTTTATACTCACCATTTCACTTATTGCGCTAGTGACTTTGAGTCTTCCGCATTTTATTGCATTCACAAGACGGTCGTTAAATTCGTCTCTCACTTCGATTTTTGGAAAGCAGTTTTCAACAGTTTTTGGGCATGAAGTAAATTTATTTTTTATTGGTAGTCAAGATTGAAGAAAACTGTGAAACTCATGTCGTTTTCGGTTTTAAACCTGGGTCAGGTCCGACCCCGACTCTGATTAACCGAACGAAAAACGAATCGGGATCGAGTCAGTATTATGGTATTAGCGAGAACTTATTCCCTATCATCTGTTTTGTTTTCAATTCGCATTTTTATCAGCTGGCAGAAACAGACATATTTTATCTATTGAATTTTGTTATTAGTGTTATTTTTCTTGTTTTATGAATTATGGGGAAATCAGATGTTTCTTCTGTTAATTGTTTAATGACTAAAATGACTATTATTTCATCAATAAATTAATGTGATTAGGAGCTTGTGATGAATGACGACGGCAGTGTGGATTGCCGTGAAAGAATTTATGCCAATCCGTGTTTCCCGATAAACTGTTATGCTGATTCCATATGGCTTTTTGGGTAACAGTGACTGTGCTCCAGTAAATTTGAATTATCAATTATGTCATTGAAATGGAACAGAACAAGAAAATATGGAAACACTTTGTAAAAAATCCAATACAACATTTATTGAGATTTGAGGCCTTTTATTTTAAAACAAAGAATCAAATCGTACAAGAGTTGAACAGCATTATTTTTTGCTATTTGCATTTTTTTTGCTATTTTTCTCCCAAGAAGAGGGGACCCTTTAGGATAAATTGCGATTTCGTCCAAACTGCAAAAACCAAATATACAAGAGAGGAAAATAGTTTTTTACTACATAATGGGGTCGTTCAAAAATGATGTCACAGGTTTTAGGGGGGAGGGGGTCTAAGATTTTGTGACAGTACATGTACTAGGTATACAAAAATGCGTGACAGAGGGGGTCTAGAAATCCCAAAAAGTAGTGGACGTCATATTTGAATCACCCCTAATCTAAACAGGAGATTCAACATAATCAATATCAATGGGATAAAATATGTCTTTGTCGGTTTTTTAACGAATTACAAGTAAAAACCTTTCTTCCACTGAAAAAATATGCTCAATTCGTATAAAAACTGTTCCTAAATAAACATTTGAATTTATGTATAAATAATCATTTATAAATAAATACAATAAATTTGTTGATGGCAATATAGTTGCCAAAGTCTTATAAATGGTTAATGCCAGGGTTAATACGTTATGTTTATATTCTTCAAATCCGTAACCTTGAACAAATTATGCACAGACTGCAATAATGAATAAAATATGGAATGAACATTTTGGTATAAATAACTTCATAGCGGCAGATACTCTGGTACGCTATTTTCCCATTGATAGAGCAATTATACCTAAAGCATATGTTCGAATACACAACGTAATAGTGAATAAATAGCAGCTACCTTCTCGTCACTGCATTTTATAAATCACATTTTCAACCAAATTTTCAACCCTCATTTTGTTTATAGTGGAGCTATCATCTGAGGTAATCAGCGAAAAATATGTCGATATCTGAATCCGATTCACCATCAGAGCAACTTGAAGACAGCAAAAAATTAAAATAATCCATTTTTGCGTGGAAGAGCAACAAAATTGATAAATTTAACAAATGAAACAAACAAAATCAAATACCCATCCGTGTCTTTTACGTTTTCATTTTCCTTTAGCGTAAACATAAACACCAGTTTGACAGTTTGTGTTCGAATGTATTGGTGAATCTAGGTTGGATCTCGATAAATCGGCAGAGCGAACCTCATTCATTTTGGGTCGGATCTGGTGCGGATCGCGATCCAACCTGAACGAATAACCGAACGTTTTGACAGCTGTTAGAGCGGATCCGGTGCAGAACTAGGTTCGACCCAGCAATAACCGAAAACGACATCAGTTAGTGAATATGTGAGAAGATCAAGTGAAAAATCAAGTGAGTGTGTATGTGTTTGATCCGAACGTTCGAGCGTTAGTATGCGTTCGATGGACATACGGATATCGGCCTAGGAAAAACGTAGTTTTCAACGTTTTTTCAGCAGTTCCTCAGTAATTGCAAGTTTTGATAAGTGAAAAATTAATATGAAAATGCCATGAATATATTATTGTTACGCGCGCGAATTGCCTCCCTGTGCGATGGTCCAGGCTGAACGAGACTTTTCTCCACGCGCAACGGGATATCAGCAAAAGACTTGTGTCGAAGCCGACCAACTTTAATAGATTTCACTCGGGATTCTCAATCTTTGCTGGTTGCCTTACTCTGAAAGCCTATGCGATGGAATCAAGAAGAGAGTATAATCTACTCGAGACTGAACTACCGTGTGGAAATACTTTCCTGCCTAATCTTCCCGCTAGTATACTTTGCTCAGAAAGTCTATGCTGCAGAAGGGTGGAAGTCAAGCTTTCCTCACAGGATGCCAGGGAATTTTCGGTCTTAATCAACGTACAGTCGTCTTTAGACTAAATCGAAAACTTCAAACTTTATTGATTCTTCAGGGTATATATTAGAGTGGGGCGTCATGGTCATTTTTTTCAAATCAATGGTTTTTCGAATCCATTCTGGGTCCTGAACAACTGTGCAGAATTTGGGACCGATTGGTTGCTTTCTCGCTTTCCGCATCGCGTTTGAAGTTTGTATGGAAATTAGTATGGGAGAACGTATATTTTTGCATTTCTCATACTAAAGGCTTCAGTTCATCGTAAACCAAGTGGCACATTGCGTTAAAGTATAACCCAAAGGATGCCGAAAAACTTTGCTGAAGAATGCACGTTGCTGGAACGTCCACGAAAAAAGTTATAACGCTTAGAACATTGAGTGTTCAAACCATATGCAAAAAATCGTTTATTCTGCCAGCACGTAGACCAATAATTTTATTGAGTGTTATTTCAAAATAATTGATCTTATAGGGCTTTAGAGCTAATGGGAGCTATCCGGAATCATTTCACAAAGAAAAAAATCCGACGAGAAGGAAGATGGGTTTTACCCTTCGAGAACCATAGGTTGTCCGGTAGTGCTGGCAGAAACATTTATTTCTTGCATATGGTTTACACAATCTTTCAGCATCTTCCAGACTAGATGCTAACGTATTGAGTCACGTGATTAATGATAAATTGAAGCCGCTAAGAGCAAAAATGTAAAAAAGTACCTTTTCCCATACTAATCTCCATGTAAATTTAAAACGCGATGCGGCATGCGAGGTTGCAACCAATCGAGCCCATATTTTGCACAGTTGATTGGAGTCCCAAAACGATTCAGAAAAACCTCACTTGATCGGACGAAGTTTGCGTTTTTCCATACAACCACTCTAGTATATAAATTTTGCTTATTCTACATTTTTACAATTTTTGGTTATTGCCGTTCTGCCCGCGTCCATCGAGCCGCCGTATGGATTCGATGCGCGCGTTCAGAACGTGGTGCTGCTATTTTTTTTATTTTTGGTAATGGAAATCTGCAAACGAAGGTAATGGAAATCTGCAAACAGACACCTGGGGAGACGATCACCACTCCCGACCCACTAAAACCAACTCCTTCCTCTCCAGTCTTTCCCCCGGCCCGCAATTAAGCAATACTTCGGGGGATGACTATTGGGCATTGCGCCTCCTCCAATGACGTACACAAGTGCACGTATGCGCCTCAACTCTTCGACACTCCCCATGCAACACATTTGCACAAGACATACTGGCACCACATGTGCCCCAACACTCACCTGCCTATGCCGCATGATTGGCTGCAACGAGAAGATCAGGTACCCTGCAGGAGGTACCCCCATGCCGCCATCACACAACATAGGCAGTCCTCATTCAGTATGGTGCTCACCCCGTCCTGCAACAGAATGGCACCACTTGTCTACCAAGCCGGAGGTGACCCTAGGTTGGTGGCTCCTATGCCGCTCCTACCTCAGCTACGAGGCAGACCCTTTCATGTCTCCTATTTCTGAGGTGCCGCAGAGGCATCAACCCCCCGACACTCCTGTCAGTCATAGCGAGACTTTCGTGTCCCCTACTTCTGAGGTGCCGCAGAGGTATCTGCCCCCCGACACTCCTGTCAGGCCTAGCGAGACTTCACTCATTCCGTCCCTGACAGCCGGATCACATTACTGCCTAAGCAGCCACTCTGACCATACGAACCATGCGAGTCTGACTTGTGTGCTCGCTCATACATTCAGTCCCAATCGCTTGCACCACTTGTGCACCACTCTCTTTGACATTCAGTCACTCACTCAGTGGGGGTTGTGATACCCCCATCTACCATTTTTATCCACTCTGTGCACCTCCTGTGCATCGTTTGGGCGTGGAACACCCGGCACGTCAGGCGTGCCTAACGCTCACTTACCCAGGCTTTGGTACTGCCAATAGGTCACCAGCACCTATTGACATTTCGAAGCCCAGGTAGTCCTCAGCCAGTGTGGTGGTCTCCCCATCCTACAACGGGGTGGCACCACCTACCTTACATGTCTCCGATTTCTGAGGTGCCGCAGAAGCATCAACCCCCCGACACTCCTGCCAGACGCAGCGAGACTTTCGTGTCCCCTACTTGTGAGGTGCCGCAGAGGTATCTGCCCCCCGACACTCCTGCCAGGCCTCACCAGACTTCAGTCATTCTAACACTACCGACCCACAATGGTCGGATTCGTCAAATTTCACGACAAAAATCAATAACTCGAAAACCACCAGTGTTAGAGTTTTGACGTCTTCAGAAGAAATGATCTACAAGAAGATATCTCTTTTTGGTGTAAGTTGTCATTATGGTGGCCCTCCGGTAAAATTTTTTTGTAAATTTATTTTTTTACCCTTTTGAGTTAGGAGTTCATATAGTTCTACAAAGTTGTAGAACAAAAGTGGACAAACATGGACAAATGAAATATCATGGATTTGATGGGCCTGCATATATACTTTCAGATAACGATTGAAATTTTTGCTAATATTTGCTACTAGCTGCAGTAGAATGCTCGGAAAAATATCACTTTTTCATGAAAAAACGCTTATAATATGCTTGAAAATGAAGCTATCAACCATCTTATGTAACCAAAAGATGCGCCATCCAAAGACCGTGAAGCGATGCTAAGACAGTTTTTGAAAATATTCTGAATTGATGAAAGTAGAAGCTAAAAACTATTTTTTTCGAGACCACCCTATTTAAATTTAGTAATTTTGTCATAAAACACTACCTATATGAGACAAAATAAATTTTTATTAAGCAAAAATGCTCAGAATTAAATTCTCTACAACTTTGTAGAATTATGTGAACTCCTAACTCAAAAGGGTGAAAAAATACATTTACAAAAAAAATTCACCGAAGGGCCACCCTAATAACAACATACACCAAAAATAGATCTCTTCTTGTAGATCATTTCTTCTGAAGACGTCAAAACTCTAGTACTGATGGTTTTCGAGTTATCGATTTATGTCGTGAAATTTGATGAATCCGACCATTGACCATGCGTACCATGCGAGACTTACTTGTGTGCTCACCCATACACTCGGTCCCTCACTCTGTGGGGGTATTATGCGAAATACCCCCAACTCCCATTCGCTTGCACCACATGTGCTCCACTGGGGGGTGTGTGGGTACCACCCACTGCCACCCGCTTGCCGCCGAAACAGCCCTCACTCTGTGGAACCTCCACAGGCTCTGTTAACGACTTGGCTAATTGTCATTCATCATCTCGGCACGGGTCGCCTGACACCTTGGGATTCGGGGTTAGGGGCTTGTTTGCTTTAAGCGGCACACGGTCACTTGATAAGGTTTGCTTGCGGATATGTGGTTTTTGGGAGGGAATTAACAGCGCCCCCTGTTAACCCCACCACCTCCTAGGCAGAACCCCCTGACTCACAGACAGCTGGGGAGGGGCCGTCAAGCCCTTGGACATGGTCCCTGCTGCCCCCTGGTGCTGCTAAGTCTAGCACAAACAAATCGAACTGACCTATGCTGGTAGTGCTCTGCACTGAGGCGCATTCGCAATCAATTATGTGCGGACGTATGAATCATTTTCATTGTTTTGGGTACATCGGCGCGCGCCAGCCAGCCTCATGAATGAAATTTTGTGTGAGTTAGACGTCAGCAATCAGCCGATCAGAAATGTTTACACTTTTTTAGCTACCAATACGGACAAAAAGCACGCTCAACCGGACCTGTGTAAAATAAAAGACATTGCGCACAAGCGTCGTTCGTTTGGAATCTGATTTCTGTTGTGATTGTCGCGTCGGTAAAAATTATGATGGAGGGTAAGCCCCAAAATATTGAATTTAGTTCAAAACTTTATTAGTATGGGTGCGGATTCGAATAGAATCATCGTCATTATCGGATTGATTACGGTTTATAGAGCCTTGAACGATTTCGTCAGTAGATGGGTATAACCCAAGGTATAACCAATAAATGCATCCTGAGTACAAGTGCGATAGGCTTGGTCTTATTATGGCTTATTATGACTCGAAGAGGTTTTTGTCAGCTTTTATTGTTCGTTATCTATAGGTAGGGTGACCATATGGAATCCTAAAGGAGTCCACATGTCCTCCTTTTTCATTAAAAATCAGATGTCCTCCTTTAGCGCTAAAATGTCCCCCTTTTTGGAAAGTTGAAAAACAGTTGCATGAATAACTATTGCTGAAGGAATCCAAGTTTAATTATCAATAATACAACAGAAGTCCATTCAGTAACAAAACATGTTTTACACGTTTGTGGTTCTGGTTTTAATTCTGAAATATTTTTTCTATAAGTTTTGGAATAAAGGTAATGTAAATATATTAAACGAAATGTGTGAGTTACAGCAAAACAGGTGTCAAAAATATTAGAAGCATCGGAAATGTGAGAAATGGATTAGGAAAAAAGAATGCAAATGCTTCTCAAAATTTTCTTCGAGTAAACGCATCTATCAAATTACCTGTTATACGCATAATACGGTATGCTTCCTAAATATGTGAAACAAAGAGCAGCCGCCATGCCATGCCTAGAATGGAATAGAAATACCTAAAACTAATCTGAACAATTTTGAGTTTCTTTAGTCTAAATCTAAACAGTTTAGAAATTGTTCAATTGAGAACTTGGTGGTCCTACAGCTAACGGTATCATTCTAATTCACATGGTTTAAACTGTGATTCTCAACGGCATTCAAGGAAGAAAAATAGCTCGCTGGACATCTAAGCATCTTGTATTTGGTCCTTATGGAACCTAATCTTCGGTCAGTTATGATTTTTCAATAAAGTATTCAGAATTGTAATCATTGATTCTTGTTAGAATTCTGTGGAATGTCGCTGAAAATGCCAGCATAATAATATTCAACATTTGATCACTACTGATTTTAAAACTAGTTGTAGCTAAAAAAAAATTCCATTAAAAAGATGTTGCTGGTAGTTTATAATTAGAAAGTGCTTTAGGTAGACTATAATGAGAGTCGGAAACGTTCCATCTGGAGATAATAAATGAATCTGTTATGGTAATAAAAATATTTACCTTGACTTAAAAACTTCTTCCAATAGATATTAGTGTGCAAAAATCTAACAAATATTATATTCATAATCATATTAAAAACTAAAAATCGGTCGATGCTTTTTATGTCCTCCTTTTTCAACCGAATGTCCTCCTTTCTTCCTTAATATGGGTGAATTGTCCTCCTTTGGAAAAATTTCATATGGTCACCCTATCTATAGGGCACTGCACGGCCTGCTTTGTCTTTTGCTCACCGCAAAGAAATTAGGTAGACGTCTAGATAGCCGCCGGGTTAAAAGATAGGGAAAATTTTCCCTCTCAAAACAAAACCACGTGCTTTCCGCCAAATGACAGCAGTACTCGATTGTATTAGTGAGAGGCAACCGGAGTCACTGAGTACATGCACGGAAGAAAAAAAGTACCCAAAATTGAGTATTTTAAACTTACTTTTGAGTTATTTTTCTCTTCTCTTTCATCCACTCTTTCTTCTGTTGTCAAAAACAATAGAGCCAAACAATCCAACGACGCCAGTTCAATACGGGAAGCCAATTTTGAGTTTTATTACCTGAGGTCGAAATTGAGTGAATTAAACTTAAATTTGGGTCAATAAATTTTCCGTTGGGTACTTTTTTAACATGGGAGTAAAGGCAAACTACTTCGACCCTACTTACTCAATTTTGGCTTCCCGTACGGATGTTCGAGGTTGGGTGAATTAAACTCACTATTGGGTAGTTTATTTCTTCCGTGTGGAGAGTGTTTATCATGACAAGTGCATACGGTGGGTAAGATTTTTATTGGCTCTGTCGTGATTAGTGACTGTTGCGATTACCTGAGAAGCATATTTTCTCGAGATGCATAATACATATTTAAGTGCGTTTATTCGGCAACTGAAACAAATATGATAATATTGTTGCTAGAAGAAGTACCTTTTACAAACAATTCACAGCTCAAATGTTTGTTCGATATTTTTAAAGAATGTACATAAAACATTTATTAGATGCAAGGGTGGTAGAAACGGGAAATGGTTTCGGTGAACAGTGAACGGTTGACGATTAGTAGCTTTTTGAATTACATGTTGAACTACATTCTACATCTTTCGAGATTTCTTGAATATGGTCCGCTTAGATAACATCCGTAAAGTTGACTGTATATAAACATCAATGATTGGTTTCGAGATGAACCGGCCGAAAGAACTCTCGAAGCAACTTTCGTTGAATTCCTGGAGAAACTTCATAAGAAACGCAAGAAAAAAATTCGGAGAACTTCGTACAGGAAATCCCAAAGAAATTATCTGAAGTACACGGTGGTGATGGCGTACATTGTAGTTTGTTTTTGCCGTGCTGTGTTAATTAGTATTAATTTCGTGTGAAATTGGTGAAGTGCCGCGGGAAAAATTGTTTTAACGTGTGCCCATAAGTGGATAATATCAGGATAAGTAGGAGATAAATCATCTCCATAACTTGTTACTATTTAATTTGTGTTTTATTTCTCGCTACAGCGGCAGTAAACGAAAGCCGAACAGGCTAATTCGTGGGCCAGCTGTTGTTGATTTTATTGTTGTTCGATCGTCTCTCTGTGTGTATTTGCATGCAGCGCGTCCACTGCTGTGTAAAGGCATAAGCAATGGAGTGCTACAAATGCAAAGTGGGGATAGCGATCAACGCGTTTCCCTGGCTCTGCTTCCAGTGTGAGCGATATTGCCATGCGCACTGTAGCTCGGTGGATAACAAAGCAGCAGCAAGATTGATCACGGAGAACGTTAATGTGTTTTTCAAGTGTGACGAATGCCTGTCTAGCCTGCATTGCGGCGAGCAGAGTAAGTTGCTTCTGGATGCCAAAATGATGGAAGAAGGTATGAAGAATATTTCTTCTCTATCTGAATCTATCATTGACATTCGAAATCAACTTACTGCTCAGATTGGCATCGCGTTAAAGAACGGGATGGATGAAATTGTCCAAAATGTAAATGCTGCAATAAAAGGACTTGAATTATTGGTTAAAAGTAAAATGGAATCTATGACTAGTTCATTTTTTCAATTTATTGCGGATAAAGGAAAAATAGCTGCAATGAAAAAAACACAGGACTCGTCAAGATTGGTTCAATCGGAATCATCTTCTAGTGCGCGTAAAAACGGAAAATTAGTAATAAGGATGAAATTGTAGTTAATTCAAATGACGATGTTTTTGATGACGATGCTCCATTCGTTACGGTTGTCAGAAAAAGAAATAAAAAAAGTACTAGTAAAGTGCCTGAAATTGTGAAGCCAAAAGATCGTAAGACTCGTCCTGTCATTGTGGTTAAACCGAAGCAGTCAGATCAGAGTAGTGATGATACTCGAAAGTTTTGAATAACACTTTAGATCCGAAGGTACACAAGATTAGTAACTTTAGGAACGGGAAAGATGGCTCCATTGTTGTTGAGTGTGCAACTGGTTATAATACAGATGAAGTGAAAAATGGCATGCAAAACGATTTGGGTGAAAACTATACTGCTGTTGTCCCAACATCGGTGCCAAGATTGAAAGTGTTGGGTATGAGCGATAAATATTCCTCCGATGACTTCATCGACTTTCTAAAAAGTCAGAATGAGGACATCGCAATAAATGATGTAAAAGTAGTAAATATCTATGAAAATTCACGCTTCAAGTACAAGCAATTTAGTGCCGTAATTGAAGTAGACAAAGATACATATAGCTGTTTGTTGACCGCGAAAAAGGTTAATGTAAGGTTCGATCGGTGCCTTGTTGTACCCGCGATTAATGTTTTGAGATGCTTCCAATGTGGAGAATTCGGGCACATGAGTAGTGAGTACAGAATGTAAAAACCACATTGCGTGCTCTAAGTGCAGCGATAGTCACAAAACTTCTGAGTGCACGTCAACTGTATTGAAATGCGTTAATTGTTTAAAAATGAACCGGGAGCGTAATATGAAGTTGGACGTCAATCATCCAGCATTTAGTACTGAGTGTAAGATCTACAAGAAATTGTTTGATCAAAAGAAAAGCGGCTTGCGTTTCAATACATAGCAACCAACTTCCAGTAGTAATGTGAACCAATTAGATGTTTTGTATTTGAATATTGCTGGTTTGTCTACAAACTACGTAGCTCTACGTATGATTGTAGAAGAAAAACGTCCATTTTTGGTATTATTAGCAGAAACACATATTGTAGAGTATTTTTTTTTTTTTTTTTTTTTTTTTACAAGGGAGAATGCATTTACACACTAACCCAGTACACGTGCATTGTAGTTGCCAAACTACCACACGGAAGTGTACTGGAGTGTCGGACTCGACCATACCGGTAATACCGACTAAACTCCCTTGGGCTCCACCATCGTTTCCCCCAGGAACTACCTCTCAGTACTACTTCTGGGGAATGGCAGTACTAAACGTACTCGCTCGTTCTCGCTCACACAGGCACCCGTCCCGTGCGAGACTGACTTGGGTGCTCGCTCTATCGCACCCTCAAACACACCCTACATACTCTGTTGCACCTCTGTCATGCCGTGCAAGTCTAACTTGTGTGCCCACCCTTCTCATGCCATGTGGGTCTAACTTGTATGCCCACCCAAACCCTTGATTCATGCTCATACACTCCATGCTTGCACACACGCTAACGCTCCTATGGGTCTGACTTGTGTGCCCACCCTTCTCATGCCGTGCGGGACTAACTTTTGTGCCCACCCTTCTCATGCCGTGTGGGACTAATTCTATGCCCACCTTTATCGTACTATGTGAGACTGCTCACCTCTTTCATTCGATTCGCGCTGACACATTCTACTCGAGTCATTCGACCTGACACTCCCTCTGGCATCCCTTATGGGACTCTTCGCTTAGGTTCCCACTTCTGACATGCCATGTGAGTCTGACTCACCTCATTCATGCCATATGAGACTAGCTCAACACGACTCAACTCATTCCTTTCGTACCATGTGAGACTGACTTGGATGCTCCCCCACACTCCTCTGCCACGCCGCGGGGTATCAGTAGTCGTAGGAACCAACATTCCTGCGCTACTGCCAGCGCGGCGTGTGCAGTCCATACATACACCTATTCATTCACCCTTCTGCCATGCTTCGAGGTGACGATCTCGGTTGCCACCCGCTGCGCCATTACCTCTGCATGGGCAGACCATTCACACACTTCTTCGCGTTCGGCACTTTCGCTCTAACTTACCAATCACAAGTTAGTCATGCTTGTCGATTGTTGCTCGGCGCGCCAGATTCTCTGCAAGCTGCAGGCAATCTGAGTGGTTGCAGTCGAGGCTGCGTTCCGCTTCTCCACCGCTTGACACATCCTTTGGATAAGATTATCCGGAGTTGTGTCCCGGCCGCAAACGTCTAGCATTGCTCTTCTTTCGACGTCGAAACGAGGACATACGAACAGTATGTGCTCTGCAGTTTCGTCAACACCTGGGCAGTCAGGGCAGACGGAGACCTCCGCGTGCCCAAACCTGTGGTGGTACTGTCGGAAACAGCCATGGCCTGACAGGAATTGTGTCAGATGGAAGTGAACCTCCCATGGGCTCTCCCCACCCAGCTTGATATGTTAGGAATCAGCCGGTGGGTCCACCTACCTTTCGAGGAGTTATCCCACTCGCGCTGCCATCTGGCAACCGAAGTCACCCTGGTACGCTCGCGGGCTCCTCTGGTGCCACGTAGGTCAAAACACTCCTCGTCCTCCCGGATGACCAGCCCGACTGGCATCATACTCGCTATCACGCAGGATGCGTCGTGCGATACCGTGCGGTAGGCCGATATCACCCTGAGACACATCAAGTCTCCAGTTTCTGCAGGTAACTGGTTACCCCCAGGACGGGCCGCCGTACCTAAGAATAGATGCGGCAACGCCTGCCAGTAGCCTACGTCTACTGGCGCACACCTTGGAGCTGTTGGACATCATCCTCGATAATGCCGCCACAGCAGTCGAAGCCTTCTTGCACGCATATTCGACATGGCTACCGAAGGTAAGCTTGTCGTCTATGATGACCCCAAGAATCTTCAGACTCCGCTTTGAAGTGATCGCGACGTCTCCACGTGTACAACTGCATGTTGTGTCGACTTACGGTTGCTGACGATAACCACCTCCGTCTTATGTTGAGCGAGCTCAAGGCCTCTCGCACTCATCCAGTCCGCCACAGTGCTGGTCGCGTGTTCTGCGGTTAGCTCTACTTCGGGGATTGACTCCCCGTAGACCTCTAGGGTTACATCGTCAGCAAAGCCGACGATCTTCACCCCAGGAGGGGACTTTAGCTGCAGAACCCCGTCATACATCAGGTTCCATAGTACCGGACCCAGGATTGACCCTTGCGGGACTCCTGCGGTAATAGGAACACTTTTCTGACCGGCATCGGTCTCGTATAGCAGCACACGGTTCTGGAAGTAGCATTCCAAGATCCGGTACAGTCCCACCGGCAGGCTAAGCCGGTGTAACGAGAGCGCGATGGCATCCCAGCTTGCGCTGTTGAATGCGTTCTTCACGTCCAGTGTCACCAACGCACAGTATCGAATTCCTCGCCTTTTCCGTTGGATCGCTACCTCTGCAGTCTTGAGGACTGAATTGATAGCGTCCACCGTGGACTTACCCTTCCGAAAACCAAACTGGTTACTCGACAGGCCATCCGTACCCTCTGCGTACGGGGTGAGCCTGTTGAGGATGATCCTCTCGAGCAGTTTACCCGTCGTGTCGATCAGGCAAATTGGTCTGTACGCCGATGGGTCACCCGGAGGCTTCCCGGAATTCGGCAGCAGTACCAACTTCTGCCTTTTCCATCTCTCAGGGAAACAACACTCATCCAGGCATCTCTGCATAGCTAGCCTGAACATGTTCGGGTTCGCTATGATCGCTGCCTTAAGTGCACTGTTTGGAACTCCATCGGGGCCTGGAGCTTTGTTCTTCGCAAGGGTGTTAGCCACTGCGAGTAACTCTTCGTTCGTCACCGGAGCCACCATTTCGGCCACACTCCCAGCGCCTTGCAGCGCAGGAGGAGGCCAGGGACTTGTGGCTCGGGACGGGAAGAGTACTTCGATAATCCTCGCCAACCGGTCCGGTGACCGTTCGGGGTGAAGAGCCCCTTTGGTCTTGGCCATCACGATCCTATAGGCGTCACCCCACGGATTCGCATTGGCACCCTCGCACAGGTTGTCGAAGCACGCTCTCTTGCTGCTCTTGATGGCCTTATTAAGGGCCAGTCTCGCAGCTTGATACACTTCCCGGCGGACCGCTCTTACCTCCTCGGTGCGGGCTCGTTGCGTCCTACGTCTAGCCTTGAGGCAGGCTGATCGTAGGGCTGCAATTTCGGCACTCCACCAGTATACCGGGCGTCTGCCATTTCTTGGCAGGGCTTTCCTCGGCATAGTAGCGTCGCACGCGCGTGATAGAACAGCTATCAGCGCATCCCCGGTTAGATTTTCAGTGTTAGCCTCAAGTCCCAGGGCCGCGGTGAAAACTTCGCTGTCGAAGTGAGTGGTCTTCCACCCACGGACCTGACAGGGATCACCCGCCCTCGGACGCTGCACACCATAATTGATCTTGAAGCGAATTGCTAGGTGATCACTATGGGTGTAGCCCTCGTCTACCCTCCAGTCCAGGTCCGAGACCAGACTAGGGCTGACAAACGTTACATCTATCCATGACTCGACCCCATTCCTACGGAATGTGCTACTGGCTCCGTCATTGACAAGCACTGCGTCGAGTTTTGCAAGTGCCTCGAGTAACGCTTGTCTTCTCTGATTGGTGCAGCGGCTGCCCCATTCCACTGCCCAAGCATTAAAGTCTCCCGCTATAACGAACGGACTCCGACCTACTAGGTCGGCCGATAGCCTGTCGATCATCTGGTTGAACTGTTCCATTGGCCACCTTGGTGGGGCGTAGCAGCTACAATAGAACACCCCGTTGATCTTGGCTATCGCGACACCCTCCGCGGAGGAGTGTACAACCTCTTGAACGGGGTACCTGCCCGTTGTGCAAATTGCCGCCGACCTAGACCCGTCCGCCACCCAGTTGCCGTTGCCGGCAGGGACGTTGTACGGGTCGGACAGGAGGGCGACATCGATCCTCGACTCCGAGACCGCCTGCCACAGCAGCTGCTGGGCAGGTGCACAGTGATTCAGATTCAGCTGTGTTACTTGCACGGCTTTTTCCGATTGGCTTCTCCGAAGGGACACGCAGGCCCGCCCATAGCATGGTTCCGGGCCTGCTTCTTACTGGCGCAGATAAGGCACCTAGGTGCCTTGTCGCATTCCTGTGCTTTGTGTTCCTCCTCGCCGCAGCGACGACACATCTTGCTTCGGTCTGGGCCCTTGCAGTCATAAGACTTGTGCCCGGACTCAAGGCACCGGTAGCACCTGTCCACTGAAGGTGGCTGGAGCACGCTTACTGGGCATACTGACCAGCCGATCTTCAGCTTCCCTTTCTCGATGACCTTTTTGGCGTCAGCCACCGGTCTGAGATAGGCTACCTGCGTACCAAAGAATCCCCCTCTTAGACGTACAGAGGACCGCTCAACCTCTGTGCCACACTGCTCTTTGACGGCAGAGACGACGTCTTCCGCGGTCGTGACCTCATCCAGCTGCTTACACTGGAGGGTCACTTCCGCACCCAACGACCTAACCTGAGCGCCGTCACCCAAGACCTCCTGGGCAAGCTTTTTGTAAGCCACCCCGCTGGATTGCGCGCCACGCTTCAGTACCAAGATCATTTCACCGTTCTTGGTACGTCTAACGCTGCGCACGTCCTGGCCCAGGGCCGATAGGCTATCGGCCGCTCGCAGCGATTTAAGGACATCGGCGTATTTGTCCTTGTCGGTTTTCACCAACAAGGCCTCGCCTCTGTCTCTAACTTTCTTCGTTGGTCGAGGGTGTTCGACTTCCGCCCCTACTGACCAGTTGCCAAGGATTCGCATCCCCTTCGGCGGGTACCGATGGCTGGCTGGGGCCAGCTTGTGGCTCAGCAACTTGTGCCTGTCTAGTGCCTTTCGCCTTCTTGGGCATACGCCCTTCAGGCTCCAGTGCACCATCCAGGCGACGCTTCGCCTTAATGGTAGCGCGTTTGGGTTGCTTCTTACTTGGCGTTTTCTTGCCCTCACTGGCCGTAAGGGCGGCCGCCTCTTTCGCCGCAGTAACACCGCTAGGGGAGGAGAGGGCCTTGGTCTGCGTACCTTTGGCTACCCTCTCTGCTTCCGCTACACGCCTGATATAAGCGACCTGTTCTTGTCTTGCGACACGAACAGCTCGCCGGAGCACCAACAGGCTCTGCTTAAGCTCCTTGTTGGTGTTCTGCCTGCCGCTTACGAACTCGATGATCTCATCGAGTTGCTCGGCCACCACCCGTATCCCGGGTAGTGGCTCGTCAGGCGTGCAGGCAGGGCTACTCCCCACCACCGCTGGAGACTCTTCGGTGCTGCCAATAGCAGCAGCCGTCACTCCACTTGCCCCCTCTTTAATAGGGGACCTCGCTAGGCCCCTTTTGGCAAAGGGGTCCGTCACCTCCAACTCCAAAGATAGGTTTCGTTCAGTACTCATTTCTTATGGGTCCCCTTGCGGCTGCCGCCGAATCCTACTGGAGTAGTCGCCTTTAGTGATCCCATGGTTATCTATGCCTGCCTTGCGGCAAGCAGGGAGGCCATGCGAGGGTTGACACTTGCGTGTTCAGAGCCAGATCAGCGCAAGTCAGGAAAGGGCATCTGAGCCTACTCCCACTCAGTAGGCAAAACTGGATGGCAGGATTGGGCAGCGTGCTACAAGGCCCGCCACGGTTTTATGGGACGGAAGACAGCCTAGCCATTAGCCCACTCGCCGTTTCGAGTCAGTGTCACCCGACCCTACTAAGAGAGTAGAATGTCAGACTGCCAGCCCTCACTTCACAATATAACAATATCCAAATACGAAACCAGTACACGCAACCAGTATGCCATAATCAGGGTCTTACTGATATCAACCCTGATGTGCCAGTGGCACTCTCTGGGCTTGTGCTTTTGAAGCGGCACACAGTCGCTTTGATAGAGTCTGCTTACGGGCACTTGTGGTTTTTGGGAGGGATTTTAGCAGAGCCCACTGCTAAATCCCACCACGCCCTAGGCAGTTCTCCTGACTCACAGACAGCTGGGGAGGGTCGTCAAGCCCTTGGACATGGTCCCTGCTTGTAGAGTATGAAGCATTCGATCAGTATAGCATTCCAGGATATAAAGTCGCTGCTTGTTTATCTCATTCAAGACACACTGGCGGAGTTGCTATTTATGTCAAAGAATCGGTTCACGTCAAGCTTCAATTGAACGAGGCTTGTGAAGGAAATTGGTTCTTGGGCATTACAGTTGTACGTGGCATGAAGACTGGTAATTATGGTGTTTTATATCATTCGCCAAGTTCAAGTGACCAGCGTTTTATTGAAATTTTAGAAAACTGGTTTGAAATGTTTGTCGATTTAAGTAAAGTAAATGTAATAGCTGGTGATTTTAATATCAAATGGTGTGACGACAATTCGAATCATTTGAAGCGTCTGACTGAGTTTTATAATTTGAAACAAAAGGTTGTGGATTACACGCGAATTTCCCGACAAAGTAGAACTATAGTTGATCATGTTTATTCTAATGTTGACTCTGTAAACTCAGTTACAGATACTTGTTTGAAAGTAACCGATCATGAAACTTAAGTGATAAATGTAGAAACTATTAATAGACTTGATGATTTTGTTAAATTAAAGTGTTGGAGGAAATATTCGAAACAAGCTGTTTCGAATCTTGTTGCGAGAAACGAGGAGTTTCAAGTTATTTCCAAGGATTTTCAAGTTATTTAAGTCTCGAAAGTAAATTTATATTTCGACTCGTTTCGTTTCGAATCAACATAGACATTTTAAAAAGGCCCTGACAGAAGCAATCCCTGCCGATGCTGCGGATTGGAGACATAAGGCACAATGCTGCACGAACCCTCGCAATTGTTTGGTTAGTTCCAGCAAAGCTGTGAACAGCAAGCACCCCATGGGGGGTTCGATGTGCCAACGTTTAAGCGTGCTGCAAAATCACAGTGCAGGTAACGCAGCTGGCTTGCTCGGCCTCGCCCGAGTGTTTGGTGTGCGCAAGTTTAGAGGAAACGGCGGAACACGTGTTGGTCGTGTGCCCATGTTTTCGCGCAATGCGTGACCACATGTTTGCCACCCCGGACAACTTAGTTCGGAGGATGTGTAAAGATGAAGTTGGCTGGAACGCCGTTTTATCGGCTATCGCCCAAATCGTCTGGAAGCTACACAGAAGGTGGCGCGTGGACTCAAGGATGGCTAGTTCAGGCGCAAATAAGAGGTGGTCCAACGTATTGGAGTCGGCTTCATGGGTCATACCGGTGGTCATGCATCGAACAAGTGGCCGCGCGAAGAACAACATGATATCGCCGCTTTCGCGGCGTCGGTCAACCGGGCGGGTTCCGAGCCCGAGGACGGAAAGGGGTCCTCGTCAAGGCTGGGGAAGGCGTAGGCATCGCGTCGGCAAGTCCCTCTGTGTTTTGGCGAATAGGCCCTGTCGCAGAGAGGCCAATTTGGGTGCACGCGGCATCATCATTCTTGATACCAGTGGTGCAGAGGGAAGCAGGCACGAAGTCGACCCTTCCCACCTTCCGAGGACATAGGGCGTGGTAAGGCCACCTGGAAAGCCTGGCACGATACCATGGTGTGTTTAGGAAAAAAATCCTCCAGGAGTTCCTTCAGTAAAACTTCAGCAAATTCTGTAAGGAATACTTCCGAAAATTTTATTGGGATTTTCTTCAGAAATTCATTCCGAAATTTCGAAATTATTGCTCCACGTTTTCTTTCAGGATTTGGAGGATATTAGAGGATATGATAGGAGGATAGGAGTACCTGAATAAAATTTCGAAGAAATTCTGAGGTTCCTTTCTTCAAATTTTCGAAAAAATATTTTGAGAAATTTCCAAATAAATTTCGGGAATAATGTTCGAAATAATTTCCGAAGAATTTTATGCAGGAAGAATTTCCGAAGGAATTCTTGAAGAAAGGTCATAAAAAATCATGGAGATATACCTTTAGAAATTCGTTCGAAAATCCTGAAGAAAATTCCAGAAATTCCATCATTGATTCTGGAAGGAATCAATCCCGAAGAAATTACTTAAGAAATTTCAGTCGGAATGGAATATCCGATGGAACACCTTGAAGAATTCCGGAAATAGTTTCCTAGGAAGTTTTTGTCAGAGATTCTAGGAGAATGCATAGATGACTTTCGTGAAGGATTTTCCGGAAAAATCTTTAAGGAATATTCCAAGGTTTTTCCTAAAGAAATGTTGAAGAAACCCGTGGAGGAAAATCCGGAGAATAAGAAAGAAAATTTATAAAAAGGAAAAAGAAATTTAAAAATCTCAGGATTTATTTGATTATTATTTTTTGAAGATTTTTCTGGTTTTATAGAAATTCCTGAAGGAATGTCTGAAAAACATTCTGGGCGGCTTACCGAATTAATTTCTGGAAGTATTGACAAAAGGATTATTCAAGGTATTTTGAGAATAGAAATGTATTTTTTTTTAGTGAAACAGTAAAATAAAAATAAATACACCGCACTATGACATTCCAGTGTCCACACCAAACACGTTTGTACGAAAAACTTTAGAACTGTATTTGAACTTACTTTTAACTTTACTCCTAATTAATAATCAACAAACAAATAAACAATACAATCGTTAATCTTATAGCCAATTTGATTAATTCTCATTGTTACACTGACGTAAATTTATTGTGTTTGATTGCAACATCCATAAAAAAGCAGAGAAACCCACACAGTAGCACAGTTTACACCGATTTGGTTTCAGCAACTCAAATAAAACTATACTCAGTCATGAGTCATAAGTCACGAAGTTCCGTGCACATATGACATGTGTGTTACTCGGGTAAGTAAAAGACCATCTTCCCGGGTAGCTTTGCTTCGGTACGAAGATTTATGGTCACACAAATGACAAACATTCCACTGGACAGCAGTTGTGAGTGGCACCCATCATCGGGGCATAACTCCAAACAGAACATAAACCTTCCGCTTTGCTGTCCGGTTGGAACATTAATTTGATCAAACGCAGGACATAAAAAAGAGAAATATTGTTGCACCATTAGAAATTACAGGCTGTGTAGAAAGATTTCACTCAATATTCTCTACTGAGCTTAGAGTACATTCCATGCGCCACAGATGGGCCACCACACCTCAACAACGAATTGAAATCAAGTGGCTACGATTGTATTCGCTGAAAACTTATTCAGGGCTTCACATAGATTTACTATGTTCATAATTCGCTAACTGTAAAAGAGACGAAACATGAAAAAATTAAGTGTAGAATAGATTATTATTTATTTTCAATCGATCTCACCTCTAGCGAGAGGTGTCATTCACAATGAAATGCACTGCAAACGACGCCATGGTTGAGGTCAAAATAAGTGTTGCTGTCTCAAATGGAGACCTGTAAATTATCATCCAGCCGTCATAACAATGATTGAGAACGAGAATGACAGTTTTCAAAATAAGGCATGCTAAAGGCCGAATCAACAAGAACAGGATTCAAAAGAACACCACCCAACGTGAAATCTGGACAGGCTCTGATCCCACTAATTAGCAACTAATTTCCGGCGTCCAATTAGGAAGTTGATCCGGTACGCACCGCTGGATTCGTATTCTCGAGTGCATCGACAAAAGCGCAAAGCCATGTCCACCGATAGCAGGAGAATTTCCATAGCTGCAGCAGCTGCTGTTGTCCACATGAAGGTTGCTTATTGGCGAAAGTTTGTTAATTAAAATTTTCTGTCCATTGCACAAACGGTAAAGGGTGAAAAGCAAGCAATTGTGAACGAAGTTTGATGGGATAATGTTTCGATGACATTGGTAGTGGAGGAAAAATATTTAATTCGGGATCACAGTAAATTCGGGTTGATTATCGAACTATGTGAGAATGTTTCGTGCAAGGATTGTTTCATACTGCTCTTTACCTTTAAAATGTAATTTTGCTTCAAAGTCTCTTGTCCCCTATGCACCTAGACCAGAGTCATTCTACTCTCGAACGTCATATCGTACGCTTCGAACAGCCAACCGATCCCAGCAGGCCAGGAAACCAACGCGGACTCATCAGTTGCCATTGGCAACCATCACCCACCACCAGCGGTGGACGTACAGGCGACGGACAGCATTTTGGAGAGGCACAATCCAGCGAAGAGGCAGACTGCCTGCCCACTACCAAGCGACGAACTACCTCGCGGACAAACCCGATTTCGCGGCGCGCGCAAGACGGCGTCTACCACGGCAATCCGCACGCTTGTGCAGCAACCTCGTGGCATCAAAAAAAAAAATTATAATAACCGGCCTACTGCGCATCTAACAGCATTCAGCTGAGACGCTAGCGGTACGCATGGCAATACGCCTTCCATAACACGCCACCACAGACAAACAGACATAACACATTGAACATTCACTCATCAAATTCATCGTCGTTAAAACACTAACGACATCTGTTGATTTCAGTTAGTTGGGCAAATCACGAACCAGATCCGATGCGCGCGCCACGAGTGATCGATTGGCCAACTAATGATTATTTGAATCGACCAGTAAATCAGTGAACGATGTAAATTTGACGAGTGTTATGTCTGTTTGTCTGTGACGCCACCAACCTATGGTTGATTGATATGTTGTGGTTCGGCATTTTAAAGAGGATTGGAGGATTGGTACAAAACGGCTTTTTATAATAAATATTGAATTCATTTTTCTCTAGCTGCGACAAGGAGTCGAATAACAATTTACAATGGAGAGCAAAGGTCAGCTCTACCCCCGTTGCGAGGACACTGAGTCTGATCGTAGTCCGGAAGATTACGACAGTGACATAATTTCAAATTCGCGAAGTCGAAGCAAATTCTGCTCTTCCCTCCTATGGGAAATCCCATTGCTATCTGTCAGAGTTTGAGTGTAACATGGCCGCCATCTCCTCCTCTCTGTTGCTCTACTGTAAAAACCCATAAAGAACTGTCATTGTTTGTGTGAAGAATTTTGCTTCGACTTCGCGAATGTCTTGATGATAATATGTTCGGTGTTTTGGTGGCTGTTGATTTCAAGATAGACCATACCGAATGATAAATTCAATCCAAATCGGGTGAGTAGGCAATTCCTTTTTGTTCGGAAAACCGGAGAAAAAGCATTCACAAAGATTTTTTTTTATACATGAAACGACGCTCAGTGTTCTCAGAATATACATCTGTTACAGCCTGCTGAGTTGTTATGCCCATATAGCTACCGATTCAGTCCATTATTGTCTGTTTTTGATTTGTAGAAGCAAACACCCTGTACTAAGTAGAATAATTCATAAAATGTTCAACTGATCTTTGAAATTCGTCTAAGCCAAGGCCTCATTCAGTCGGATACCTAAACCTGTATCTGACTCTGATCTTGTAAAATGACTGTTTGTTGTGTTGTGTGTGAAGGCTTGAATACATGCCCAAAGCACCCCCATTCTTAATATAGGATCTGGCATTTGTGTAGGCAAATCATTGCAGTTTAGGAAAGTCAAGTTATTTAGCACATTAATTATCTTTACAATATTTTTATTTTTATTTTTTCTTGATTAATGACTTGTTTTTTCTTTATTGGAAAATATGTTAAATTAGTTAAATGTGCCTTCTACGGCTTATCATGAGATATTGCAAAAAAAGATTCGGCTGCTGGTAGGACTTGAACCTATACTATTCCATCAAGTACACGGACGTGTTACCAATTATACAACAGCTGCTTTTGCGAGAAGTTGTTCCATAACCATTTACTAACGATGGGATATCAGTCAATTCCCCGTATCCATCCAATCTACTTTTGGCAACATTTCACACCTTTTCTATGTACCTAACTATATTTAGCAGAATCAGTACTGTTAGTTTTCGTGACTGTCATGTGAAAGCGAAAACAGTTGCATTTTCATTTTCAAGAGACCAAATGAAAATGTAGCGGGCTCCCGGTCATTTGTCACATTACAAGCAGTCATGATGGGAATGTTGCTTTGTTTTGTTGCTAGTCAATAAAATGATTATATTGTTTCTGATTTTCGAGTTAGAAGTTACATTATTGAAGTTGAGCAGCGTGTTAACAATAGTTTGATGCGCTTTCATGAAATAAAAATCCTTGAAAATTTGGCAGAATTCCTATGATTGTTCATGTATTCTATAAACGCGGGAGAGAATAAAATGTAAATATCGCGTGATATGAAAATCTCAGTACTGACAGAATTGAACAACAGTCGGTTGCGTTTGAATCACAAACATGTGCTTCTATTTGTCGTATTATGGCGGGGTTGCTTCTGCAACGACAATAGAGGCTCGTTTGCCACCGTGCGTCCGACCAACTACGGTGTGTGATACTGCAGGGTATCATCGTTTCTCTTTTTCTTGATTTATAACTTGTGAGGGAAGTCAGATATTTCGTATTTTTTATTTATTAAAATCAGCCAGGCCATTTATTTAATCAATTTTCATTGTTTTTTGATCTGTGCTATGAGAACAGTTGACTTATTTGGAAAACCAATTTAGCAAAATAATTAAATCCCTACTGTGAATGTTTTTCCAGTTTTTGTCCAATATAACCAATTTTTAATTTGAAATCAATTTTGGATTATGATTGACAAAACCACTTGGTATATTTCCTTGTAAATACCTCCAGATATTCCTCCGAAAAGTTTCCTTAGAAAATTGGTTTAGGAATTCTTCCGGAAATTTCTAACGAAATTTCACCGAAAATTCCTTCAGAATTTCCACTACGGCTTTCTTCAGAAAATCCTTCACGAACGTCTTTCGAAAATTTATTATGGAATGCATACGAAAAAAAAAGGAATTCCTTCGAAAATTTTGTTATGATTTCGTTCGGAGACTCTTTAAAGAATTCCTTCGGAAGTTTCTTAAGGAATTCCTCAAGAAATTCCCTAAAGAGTTTCTTCGAAAATTCTTTATCAACTTTTAAACGGGCTTGGTAGTCATATGGCTACTGCTTCTGCCGCATAAGAAGGAGGTCGTGGGTTCAATCCCAGGTCCGTTCCATTCTCCTACTTTGTATCTTTCTCTATATTTCTCATGTTCTAGCAATCGCTAGAACTGGAAATGGACTTCCATATCGTTTCCATTTCTATTCCTATTCCTATAGACCTCTGCCTCTCTAACCTAACCCAAAAAATTCCAACAAATTACGCATAAACTCGTGGCAAGTGCAGAGGTATTTTCGGCTTGCAGTGGGCGAGTGATTGCATCATCATTTTCTCCCCCTTCCCTACATTGACTTGCATTCTGACGTGGCAGGCACTAGTATGACCTAGCAAATGAGATCACCAGTACTTGCACATTGAAGATGTGTGCTAGTCCCAAGCAAACATCTGTGCAAGAACAGCTGATCTGGTCATAATGGAGTAGCAACTACGAGCAGTCAATCAAGCTCAAGCTCAAATTCTTTATCAACTTTTAAAATTTTTGAAATAATTCCTTCCGAAATTTCTTTGAAAATTCCTTCGGAAATTCCTCCCTTTGAAATTTAATCAGCAATTTTTCCATAATTTCTTTAAATACATTCTTCCACATATTGCACAAAGGATTTCTTCAAAATTTCTTAAAGGAACTTCTTCCAGCTATTCGTTTAAAACATTCTCCAGGAATACCTTTCATGAGTTATTTCCGAAATTCTTACAGTTTTGGAAAGGTATTGGATTGTTTATTTTTTGTTTTGTTTTTTCGAAAATTCAATTAGTAACTCCATTGGAAACTATCCCATTCTTCAATTAATTTTCCAAAGCTTTCCTGGCCGAAATTTCTAAACAATTTCTGAAAGATCTACGAAGGAATATCGGAGGCTTTTCGAAGAAACTTTTAAAGAAATCTCTGGAGAAATATCAAAGAAATTCCTGGCGAATTTTTCTAGATTATTTAAAGAAAACGAAATCTTAAGGAGTTCTCAAATGAATTTTAGGAGGAATTTTTGAAGAAATTCCTGGAAGGTTTTGTTCAGGAATTTGCAAATGAATTTGCAAAGGCATTTTTAAAAGAGAGCCTGAATGCATTTTCGAAAATATTTTCCGTTGGAACTGCTAAAAGAGTTTTTGGAGGTATTTCTGAAACACTTCCCAAAGGAATTTCCTATAAACGAGTTTCTGAAGGAATTTTTGAAGGAATCTCCGGAGGAATTTTCAAAGGAGTTCATGAAGAAATTTCTAACAGAATTTTAAAGAAAACTAGATTTCTCCAATAATTTCTCTAGAATTCCCTCGGAAATTGCCTCAAGAAGTTCTAAAAAAAAACTCCTCCGGAAATAAATTTCTGGAAGTCTTCGGAAATTCTTTCGAGTATTCCTTTGAATTTCTTCAGGAACTAGTTCGGAATTTCCTTTCTTCAATTTCCTTAAGAATTCCTGAACAAGTTCCAGAAAAAATATCCAAAGAAACTCCTGAAGGATTTTTCAAAGTAGCTCCTGAAAGAACTTCCGACAGTCTTAGATTTCTCCAAAAATTCATTTAGACAATTTTTCTCAAATTTCTTCTTTTATATCTACGGAAAATGTTGTTGGAGTTCCATCGGGTTTTTTCCAGAATTCCTCCAAAAACTTTCCAAAAACTCCTACGGGGTTACTTTTAGGAGTTCGAAAGATACTGTTAGGAATTGTTTTGGTTTTTTTTAGGAATTCCTTTAGGGGTGCCTTGAATTTTTTTCATGAAATTTCCATAGGAATTCTTTCAAAACTACTTTCAACAATTTTTAGAGAATGTTTGCTGGTAATCCTTTGAAAATTCCTCCAGTAAATTCTTTGGTAACTTTACGAAGCTAACTACAGACACTGACTAAACTAGCTCTGTACACATCGTTTATTCGTCCAGTCGCCCTGTACGGCCATGAAGCATAGACATTAAAAGATGCAGACTATCGAATTCTCGGAGTGTTTGAGCGGAAAAGAATGCCCTCAATACTTGGCGACGTGGTGGAAAATGGTAAATGGCGCAGACGAATGAATGAATCACGAGTTGTACCCAAGTGTACAAAAATGCAGACAGAGTGGGCTGAACATGGATTGATTATGCCGGTAGAGAGCCCAGCAAAAGAACCTGCCTTGAACCTGGAAGAGGACGTCGGCTCCGGGGTAGACGCCGTACTCGCTGGCTGTGTGCAATCGAGGAAGATGCGCGAACGGTCGGCGTGCAGGGAGACTGGCGACTGGGTGCTCAAAACGAGCGACCTGGAATAAGAAATTACATTCGCTCCGGACCACACGGAGTGTACGACCATCATAGGTATTGGTAACTTTGGAAATAAATTCTTGGACATTTCTCTCGGGAATTCCTTCTTTTGATTTCTTTTCAGGATCCCTTCAGAATATCATTCAAAACTCCTTTAGAAATTTCTTTGGAAATTCTGTTAGGAATTCCTTTGAAAATGTCTATCAGGGTTTCTTCGAATTTTTCTAAATTTTCTAACTGATTTTTCTTCGGCAATCCCTTCTGAAAATGCCTCGGAAAGTCCATTAGACAATTCTTTCAGGATTTCTGGCGGAAACTATTCTTCAATAAATTTCCGAATTAGAATATTGTCCTGCAAGAATATTGTATGGTTTTACTAAAGATATTTCCCAAAGAGAACCTGAAAGGATTTTAGAAAGAATACCTGTATGAATTTGATGGGGGCAGCAGGGACTATGTCCAAGGGCTTGACGATCCCTCCCCAGGCCATCTGCGAGTTGTGGCGCCTGCCTAGGATGTGGTGGGGTTTGACAGTGGGCCCTGTTAAACCTCTATAAAAAGCTGCATGTATCCGCAAGTAGGCTCCGCCAAAGCGACCGTGTGCCGCTCAAAGCGCACAAGCCCAAGTCCTGGTGTTAGGTGGGACGCTAAACAGCCCTGACACGACGGCCCTCCGACGAGACAGGAGGTTTGCGCAGGCCCAATAAGCCGCCTTTAAAAACAACTATTACGAACGACATAGAAGATAATACGACTCAATACAATCGGCAAACACCTAGGCGACGAATAAAGGATCACGATTGGAAGCTTGGAACATGGAACTGCAAGTCGCTAGGCTTCGCAGGTTGCGACAGGATGATCTACGATGAATTACATCCCCGCAACTTCGATGTCGTAGCGCTGCAGGAAATCTGCTGGACAGGACAGAAAGTGTGGAAAAGCGGGCATCGAGCGGCTACCTTCTACCAAAGCTGTGGCACCACCAACGAGCTGGGAACCGGCTTCATAGTGCTGGAAAAGATGCGCCAACGCGTGATTGGGTGGCAGCCAATCAACGCAAGGATGTGCAAGCTGAGGATAAAAGGCCGTTTCTTCAACTATAGCATCATCAACGTGCACTGCCCACACGAAGGGAGATCCGACGACGAGAAAGAAGCGTTCTATGCGCAGCTGGAGCAGACATACGATGGATGCCCACTGCGGGACGTCAAAATCGTCATCGGTGACATGAACGCTCAGGTAGGAAGGAGGAAATGTATAGACCGGTCATCGGACCGGATAGTCTGCATACCGTATCGAACGACAACGGCCAACGATGCATAAACTTTGCAGCCTCCCGCGGAATGGTAGTCCGAAGCACTTTCTTCCCCCGTAAGAATATCCACAAGGCCACATGGAAATCACCTAATCAAGTAACGGAAAACCAAATCGACCACGTTCTAATCGACGGTAAATTCTTCTCCGACATCACGAACGTACGCACTTACCGCTGTGCGAATATTGAATCCGACCACTACCTCCTCGCAGTATGTCTGCGCTCAAAACTCTCGACGGTGTACAACACGCGTCGGAGTCGTCCGCCGCGGCTTAACATTGGGCGGATACAAGACGGTAGACTAGCCCAAGACTACGCGCAGCAGCTGGAAGTGGCACTCCCTACGGAAGAGCAGCTAGGCGCAGCATCTCTTGAAGATGGCTGGAGAGATATTCGATCCGCCATTGGAAGCACCGCAACCGCTACACTAGGCACGGTGGCTCCGGATCAGAGAAACGACTGGTATGACGGCGAATGTAAGCAGTTAGTTGAGGAGAAGAATGCAGCATGGGCGAGATTGCTGCAACACCGCACGAGGGCGAACGAGGCACGATACAAACGGGCGCGGAACAGACAAAACTCGATTTTCCGGAGGAAAAAGCGCCAGCAGGAAGATCGAGACCGTGAAGAGACGGAGGAACTGTACCGCGCTAATAACGCACGAAAGTTCTATGAGAAGTTGAACCGTTCACGTAAGAACCACGTGCCACAGCCCGATATGTGTAAACACATAAACGGGAACCTTCTTACGAACGAGCGTGAGGTGATCCAAAGGTGGCGGCAGCACTACGAAGAGCACCTGAATGGCGATATGGCAGACAACGGTGGCGGTATGGTAATGAACCTAGGAGCACGCGCGCAGGACATGCGACTTCCGGCTCCGAATCTCCAGGAAATCCAGGAGGAGATCGGCCGGCTGAAAAACAACAAAGCCCCTGGAGTTGACCAACTACCAGGAGAGCTGTTTAAACACGGTGGTGAAGCACTGGCTAGAGCGCTGCATTGGGTGATTACCAAGGTTTGGAAGGATGAGGTTCTGCCGCAGGAGTGGATGGAAGGTGTCGTGTGTCCCATCTACAAAAAGGGCGATAAGCTGGATTGTAGCAACTACCGCGCAATCACATTGCTGAACGCCGCCTACAAGGTACTCTCCCAAATATTATGCCGCCGACTAACACCAATTGCAAGAGAGTTTGTGGGGCAGTACCAGGCGGGATTTATGGGTGAACGCTCTACCACAGACCAGGTGTTCGCCATACGTCAGGTATTGCAGAAATGCCGCGAATACAACGTGCCCACACATCATCTATTTATCGATTTCAAAGCCGCATATGATACAATCGATCGGGACCAGCTATGGCAGCTAATGCACGAAAACGGATTTCCGGATAAACTGATACGGTTGATCAAGGCGACGATGGATCGGGTGATGTGCGTAGTTCGAGTTTCAGGGGCATTCTCGAGTCCCTTCGAAACCCGTAGAGGGTTACGGCAAGGTGATGGTCTTTCGTGTCTGCTATTCAACATCGCTTTGGAGGGGTAATACGAAGGGCAGGGATTGACACGAGTGGTACGATTTTCACGAAGTCCGTCCAGTTATTTGGTTTCGCCGACGACATTGATATCATGGCACGTAACTTTGAGAGGATGGAGGAAGCCTACATCAGACTGAAAAGCGAAGCTAAACGGATTGGACTAGTCATCAACACGTCGAAGACGAAGTACATGATAGGAAGAGGCTCAAGAGAGATCAATGTGAGCCACCCACCACGAGTTTCTATCGGTGGTGACGAAATCGAGGTGGTTGAAGAATTCGTGTACTTGGGCTCACTGGTGACCGCCGATAACGATACCAGCAGAGAAATTCGGAGACGCATAGTGGCTGGAAATCGTACGTACTTTGGACTCCGCAAGACGCTTCGATCGAATAGAGTTCGCCGCCGTACCAAACTGACTATCTACAAAACGCTTATAAGACCGGTAGTTCTCTACGGACACGAGACCTGGACGATGCTCGTGGAGGACCAACGCGCACTGGGAGTTTTCGAAAGGAAAGTGTTGCGTACCATCTATGGTGGGTTGCAGATGGCGGACGGTACGTGGAGGAGGCGAATGAACCACGAGTTGCATCAGCTGTTGGGAGAACCATCCATCGTTCACACTGCAAAAATCGGAAGACTGCGGTGGGCCGGGCACGTAGCCAGAATGTCGGACAGTAATCCGGTGAAAATGGTTCACGACAACGATCCGACGGGAACAAGAAGGCGAGGTGCACAGCGGGCAAGGTGGATCGATCAGGTGGAGGACGACTTGCGGACCCTCCGCAGACTGCGTGGTTGGCGAAGTGCAGCCATGAACCGAGCTGAATGGAGAAGTCTTTTATGTGCAGCACAGGCCACTCCGGCCTTAGTCTGATAAATAAATAAATAACCTGTATGAATTTCTGCAGAAATTCTCATTGGATTTTAAGAAGGAATTCCTAATAAAATTTCCTAAGAAATGTCTGTAGGAATTTTCATTAAAAAATCCTAGTTTTTTTCCAGAAATTGCTTCGGGAGTTCCATCAAGAACTATTTTGGCATATTTAACCAAATTTCAGGAAAAATATTCAATTTGGTTGGTCATCTTGACCCAGTCTTACTCTGCTAGTATTCATTTTCAGTTGTTTTGATCATCTATTGAGATTTGTGCATACAAGAACGTCGAAGTGCGGAATAAACTGTCCATTGTGGCTGTCATTAGTGGATTCCATCGTGTATGTCCTTCCAGGATCCAGGGGTCACAGAAGGTAAATAAAGTAGCACTACAAATTCTCGGGACTCTAATTCTCTAATTCTCAACACTGCTCAGGGGCCACGGAAAGTGAAGCAGGATTTATTGTTAGAATTTGATTAATAGAATAACAAAATATTATTAATTTAAATAACCTTTTGAAATCAGGTATTGAATGGCAATTTACTATTTTGAATGTGCTGTTTGATGATCGGCAAACGTAGATTATTGCAATTTTAATCCACTGAAGTCGATTTTTAAAGGGCGATTCCTACCATGTGAATTAAAACCGCGTGAATCCTAAAATCTGCATGAATATTGATTTTTCCAGCCATTGATTTTTCATCTACGCCGGTTCACACCGCCGCCGCCACCTATAGAAGTAAACGCCGCCGATTATATGACCGGCGCACAGGCTTTCAGTTCAACTTTCGGAGCATTCATTCTCCAAAAATTCTACTAAATTACTTTCTTTCCACAGCCGTTTTACCTCAGGACCTTGGCAGCTTTAATGTCATTTTTTATTTGAAAATAAGATTCAGGTTTTTGCTTTAAAGGACTCTTCTTAATTTTGTCGCTTTTCCTCTGATTCTTTTGCCTTGGTAGAACTTGCACTTGACAAAAATAGAAAGACAATGATCTTATATTGTGCAACAAGGTAAGTAGATCCATATTTTGCGATTATCAAAATAAGGCGGCAGCAGAAGGGATAGGACTTCAGTAGTGCATGTGCAACTTTTGATCCCATGCTGACATGACGGACTTTGGTTTGTCAGTTCAATTAGCGTGATTGCTGCCAGCCCAGGAGGGGGCCAGCCGGCTGCCAATTCCACATCCGACAGACACAATGTATCCTTGATTGGCTGTCCAGCTTTGCAAATCGCTCCATCACTTTGAAATGAAGCGAGCCGTCATGGTGCGTCAAGGAAGGAAACCACCCTTTGGACTACATGGTGCAGCAAATCACGGAACGCGAACATTAATAACTAATGGAGCTGCGGCTCACGTTCGGAAGACATCAAAAGCACCGCTGAAAGTTTGCGATGATTTATTAATGAGCCCACCAGGGCACAATAATAATTGAAATATGTGAATTAATAGCCTTTCATAAAATTTCCCAACCATATCCAAACCGATCCCCATAAGCGGATGAAGCTCCTTTCGTCCTGAAAAATGCTCCACACCCTACGATGATGACCGGCATAGATTGCGTGCAGCCACCAACCGTGTCAGAGGGCGCCAGATCCGGAGGTTATTTGTGCAACAGTTTCCCCATCGTGTTCATAAATCCGCAGCGGGTGAGTGAGTGAACCGCGGCAGACGGGGACCATGAACTCCTGAAAAATTCATTTAACACGTTCCGACATTGACATTACCTTCAGCCGGCTTTCGAGGGTTCTGAAATGCTCGAACCTGTCAAGCTGGTAGCAGCCACCACCGTACTGTTGGCTGGCAAGGTTGGAAAGCATTTCCACGCGAAATGAGCGAGTTGAGTGAGCTCTGACAGTTTTGGAACGCAAAAGTCGACTGGAATGTGTGCTGGATGCGTTTCCGGTGGAACGTTTGAAATCAGGTCGAAGTGGATGGATGTTAAAAGATGTTTCTTGACGGGTGTAAGAGGGTAAGGTTGAAAAATATGTTTCAAAATTTATGAGTAATCAGACAATTAGGTTGATTGAATGGATTAAGTTGTTACTAGTGATGGAATATGAAATGATCAGCCGTATATTCAGAACTTGCATAATTCATCACTTTGAATACAATTTTTATTCCGCGGAATTCGTTTCGGAATTCCGCGGAATTTCGGCTGGGCTGGGCTAGCTCGGCTGTTCGGCCACATTAAGAGTTGACGTAAAGTCAATGTCAACTTCTCTCCACGAACAGCCTAGATAGCCGTGTGGTGTCGGCAGCTGGTTATCTGGCTAAGAATAACATTACGGATTGCCTGTTTCAGTGGTAAAAGTCCACCATACAGGTGACCCCTAATTCTCGGTGTGATGCGGCTTTATGCTTACCGTGCCTACGAATGAATGGTTAGAGGGTCTAATAAGAACCTAACCGCAAACGGAGCCTGTAAAGCACCAGGGCCCCCTTCACAGTATTTTAGCCCTCGCTGCGCTAACCGGAGATATGGCGTAGTTGACTCTTTACTTCTCCGAGATAATCGGCTACTCTTATTCAACCTCATCGTGAGGTTAAATAAGAGTAGGGTTATGAATATGTGTTTTAATTAGTTTTCAACAAATTGTCACCTATATGGATTCGCATTATGCGTTTTTTACAATGTGCTTTGTGTATGTTACGTATATGGATTCGCATTATGCGTTTTTTCACAGTGTACTCTGTGTTTCGTCTTTGACGTTCGACTTCAGCTACTCTTGTTTAATCTCAACTTGAGGTTGAATAAGGGTGGGATTATGAATGTTTGTTACTTAGTTTTTCAACAAATTTTCACCTATTTGGATTCGCATTATGCGTTTTTTTTTACAATGTACTTTGTGTTTGTCACCTATAAGGATTCGTATTATACGTTTTTCAAAGTGTAATCTGTGTTTCGTCTTTGATGTTTGTCTTCAGCTACTCTTGTTTAATCTCAACTTGAGGTTGAATAAGGGTGGGGTTATGAAAATGTTTTTTTTACTTAGTTTTTTTTTTCAACAAATTGTCACCTATATGGATTCGCATTATGCGTTTTTTTTTACAATGTACTTTGTGTATGTTACCTTTGTGGATTCGCATTATGCGTTTTTCACAGTGTACTGTGTGTCGCGTCCTTGACGTTCGGCTTCGGCTACACTTTTGTCAATCTCAACGTGAGGTTTAATTAGAGTGGGGTTATGAATATGTGTTTTACTTAGTTTTCAACAAATTGTGACCTATATGGATTCGCACTATGCATTTTTTTTACAATGTACTTTGTGTATGTTACCTATATGGATTCGCATTATGCGTTCTACAGTGTACTCTGTGTTTCGTTCTTGACGTTCGGGTTCGGCTACTCTTGTTCAATCTCAACGTGAGGTTCAATAAGAATGGGGTTATGAATATGTGTTATACTTAGTTTTCAACAAATTGCCACCTATATGGATTCGCATTATGCGATTTTTACAATGTACTTTGTGATTGTCACCTATATGGATTCGCATTATGCGTTTTTCACAGTGCACTCTGTGTTTCGTCTTTGACGTTCGTTCATTGTTACGTCCTCTGTGTTTTTGTGACACCTCTCTTTAGTCCCTAGCTGAATGCGTCTACATAATTGGCTTTCCTATAAATGGTTCCATTCTGCTTTCCAACTTCACTTCCTCTTCCTTTCCCCTTTTCACTTCCTTTTCCGTCAGGTAAATGATGAGAAAGGCCAGTGAAGGCGATGGCACAAATCTCCCAATTTGAGGGGAACGTGCCTCCTGAGCCGACGTTCTGATACCTGATACCTGCATAATTCATCACTTTGAATACAATTTTTATTCCGCGGAATTCGTTTCGGAATTCCGCGGAATTTCGCTTTGAAACACCTAAAACGAAATTTTACAAAATACCCCATATCCTTACTCCATTCTGCAGTCCAAGTTTGGCCGGTGATGAGTGGAGGGTTGGCGATGGTTACACCAACAGTCACTATTTGGCAATCCGGTCCAGGGATAAGCAGTGAGTCAAAGCAAGAATTGCCTGGACGAGGAATCAATGGGTCTAAAGGAAAACATTGGAAATCTGAGTGGAGATGAACTGGTTGCGGTTCTGTCACGAGTGTGTGGTGCGGTTCTGGTGATGTGATAGTGTAATAGCAGTCCTCAGGTATACTGGTGGAGCGAGAAAATTGCAGCTCTTCGAGCAACCTGCCTCAAGGCTAGAAAAAGATTACATTAGACACGCTCGGTATTCAAAGCGACGAGGCTGTCCCTATGCGAGACCATCGAAGAAAGCATGAAACCTTGCTTCGACAGACTGTGCCAGAGCGCCAACTCGAACCCATGGGAAGACGCTTCTCGGGTGGTGATGGCCAAAACAAGAGGAGCATTGGCTCTTCCCGAGCGATATCCAATGAGCCTGAAGGCGATAATTAAAGTACTATTCCTGTACCACGGCCCAACCTATTGGTCGTCAACAACGAGGGTTGCACCAAGCGACGAAGAGGTGGCAAAGGTAGAGGAGCTACTGACGGTGGCAAAGTCCGTCGACCCGAGTAAAGCGCTTTACTTTAAAGTGACGTTTAAGGCAGTCATAATAACAAATCCGGACATGGTCAGGTCAGCCATGCCGAGTTGCCAGGACGAGTGGACATTCTCGGATATATTGTAGAGACAGCATTTGGTCATGTTACCGAAATTTGATATTTTGTGGATAGCTTGTAATCTTGATCTTATACACTACAGCCATACGTGAAGGAGGCGGGAGGATTCTTGTGCGAGCAATTCGGCTTTCCGAGATTTCAAAAGTTCTGCCAAATCGCGTTCTAAATCCCAAACCAGGATCGCATTCTAAAACTTACATGTATCTCTCAATATGAATCATTACAGGGTGACCGCTCTAGCCGACAAAATTAATTCACGGTTTTTTTTTCCGGTTTTCCCGGTAGGTTTTCCAAAATTTTCCCGGAAAAACCTGATAATGTTTTGAGCACTTTAGTCCATGTTACGTAAAAAATGTATTTTATTTGAACGAAGAGAATAGTTTCTTGGTATGCATATACAATGTTCAGCATCTTTTGTAAGTAACGATTAAGTTATTTTATAATAAGCATTGCGCTCTAACAGTACAGCCTGTTTGCTCTACCAGTCTTTTGCTGTAAAAAGGGAAGCGAGGACTTCATTTTCAATCAACCTTGAGCTTGAGCTTCTTGAGCTTTATTGACTCACCATGACTGATCATGATCAGATCAGCTCTACAGAGAACAACAGATGTTTTGCTAGGGTAGGGGAGGAATTGATGTTGTATTCACTGACCCACTGCAAACCGAATATACCTCTGTAATTGTCACTAGTTCATGCGGAATTTTATAGATTTTTTTGGGTGAGGTCGGCGGGCAGAGGTTCGTCTTGGTTCACGAGTTGCCAGTGTGATAGGAGAAAGCTATTGATGGAATTCTAATTGGATATAGGAAGCTAGCATTCCGATCATTTCTAGCATTCCGTTCAATTCTAGCAGTTAGTGCTAAAATAGTCAATTTGAAGATCTGGGAAAGAAATGGAAACGGTATGGAAGTCCATTTCCTGTTCTAGCGATTGTAATAATTGTTATCGACAATACTAACAAGTGATATTTAATTTTATTTTTCAATCTTTATATCACGAAGAAAATAATTCAAAAAAATAAAAGTGACAAAAATGAAGCTTTTTTTCTGTAACATTACTGCATTCGTTACTGTTTCCATCTAGGAACGAGGATTGTACCACTACTACAACATTTGCTGGAGGTAGAAAAATATGTACTGAAAATGGTCGAATTTTGATTGGTAATTATTGTTAACTGCCCATTTAGTCAGATAATAGATTCTACGAAAACAATATATCATGTTGTTGGAACCACAAATTAAGAGGTACACTTATTGTTTCTATCTGATATATGAGAGAGCGTGAGAGTAAATCGTCGAGAAAATGTTGCAAAAGGCAGTTTTTTTGAAAATTAAAGCGAAATACAACCAAATGAAGCATCCACCGGATATAATTATGTCTTCGCTATTGGATGATGTAGTTTTGGAACAAAAATACTTCCCCCCTCCAGCTGGAGACTGCTTTTTCTCCTCGGTGGGTGGTTTTATCACTGGGGGGTGGTACGAGCACGTGGCTGTCTTTCTCGTCAATGACTGGATGACGGTAATTTGAGCCTTAATCGTGGGAGAGAAAATAGAAAAAAAGCATGTGCTGACTGGCAGGCAGCAGGGGTTATGTCCAAGGGCTTGACGATCCCTCCCCAGGCCATTTGTGAGTTGTGGCGCCTGCCTAGGATGTGGTGGGGTTTGACAGTGGGTCCTGTTAAACCTCTATAAAAAGCTGCATGTAACCGCAAGTAAGCCCCACCAAAGCGACCGTGTGCCGCTCAAAGCGCACAAGCCCAAGTCCTGGTGTTAGGTGGGACGATAAACAGCACTGACACGACGGCTCCCCGACGAGACAGGAGGTTTGCGCAGGCCCAATAAGCCGCCTGGAAAACTAATCATTACGAACAATATAAGAGATAATGCGATTCGATATAATCGGCAAAGACCTAGGCGACGAATACAGGATCACGATTGGAAGCTTGGAACATGGAATTGCAAGTCGCTAGGTTTCGCAGGTTGCGACAGGATGATCTACGATGAATTACATCCCCGCAACTTCGACGTCGTGGCGCTGCAGGAGATTTGCTGGACAGGACAGAAAGTGTGGAAAAGCGGGCATCGAGCGGCTACCTTCTACCAAAGCTGTGGCACCACCAACGAGCTGGGAACCGGCTTCATAGTGCTGGGTAAGATGCGCCAACGCGTGATTGGGTGGCAGCCAATCAACGCAAGGATGTGCAAGCTGAGGATTAAAGGCCGTTTCTTCAACTATAGCATCATCAACGTGCACTGCCCACACGAAGGGAGACCCGACGACGAGAAAGAAGCGTTCTATGCACAGCTGGAGCAGACATACGATGGATGCCCACTGCGGGACGACAAAATCGTCATCGGCGACATGAACGCACATTTAGGACGGGAGGAAATGTATAGATCGGTATCGGACCTTATAGTCTGCATACCGTATCGAACGACAACGGCCAATGATGCATAAACTTTGCAGCCTCCCGCGGAATGGTAGTCCGAAGCACTTTCTTCCCCTGTAAGAATATCCACAAGGCCACAAAGAAATCACCTAATCAATAAACGGAAAACCAAATCGACCACGTTCTAATCGACGGTAAATTCTTCTCCGACATCACGAATGTCCGCACTTACCGCAGTGCGAATATTGAATCCGACCACTACCTCGTTGCAGTATGCCTGCGCTCAAAACTCTCGACGGTGTACAACACGCGTCGAAGTCGGACGCCGTGGCTTAACATTGGGCGGCTACAAGACGGTAGACTAGCCCAAGAATACGCGCAGCAGCTGGAAGTGGCACTTCCAACGGAAGAGCAGCTAGGCGCAGCGTCTCTTGAAGATGGCTGGAGAGATATTCGATCCGCCATTGGTAGCACCGCAACCGCTGCACTAGGCACGGTGCCCCCGGATCAGAGAAACGACTGGTATGACGGCGAATGTGAGCAGTTAGTGGAAGAGAAGAATGCAGCATGGGCGAGATTGCTGCAACGAACCGCACGAGAGCGAACGAGGCACGATATAAACAGGCGCGGAACAGACAAAACTCGATTTTCCGGAGGAAAAGCGCCAGCAGGAAGATCGAGACCGTGAAGAGACGGAGCAACTGTACCGCGCTAATAACACACGAAAGTTCTATGAGAAGTTAAACCGTTCACGTAAGGGCCACGTGCCACAGCCTGATATGTGTAAGGACATAAACGGGAACCTTCTTACGAACGAGCGTGAGGTGATCCAAAGGTGGCGGCAGCACTACGAAGAGCACCTGAATGGCGATGTGGCAGACGAAGATGGCGGTATGGTGATGGACCTGGGAGAACGCGCGCAGGACATAATTCTACCGGCCCCGGATCTCCAGGAAATCCAGGAGGAGATTGGCCGGCTGAAGAACAACAAAGCCCCTGGGGTTGACCAACTACCAGGAGAGCTATTTAAACACGGTGGTGAGGCACTGGCTAGAGCGCTGCACTGGGTCATTACCAAGATTTGGGAGGAGGAAGTTTTGCCGCAGCAGTGGATGGAAGGTGTCGTGTGTCCAATCTACATGGGCGATAAGCTGGATTGTAGCAACTACCACGCAATCACATTGCTGAACGCCGCCTACAAGGTACTCTCCCAAATTTTATGCCGTCGACTAGCACCAACTGCAAGGGAGTTCGTGGGGCAGTACCAGGCGGGTTTTATGGGCGAACGCTCCACCACGGACCAGGTGTTCGCCATTCGCCAAGTACTGCAGAAATGCCGCGAATACAACGTGCCCACACATCTATTCATCGACTTCAAAGCCGCATATGATACAATCGATCGGGACCAGCTATGGCAGCTAATGCACGAACACGGTTTTCCGGATAAACTGACACGATTGATCAAAGCGACGATGGATCGGGTGATGTGCGTAGTTCGAGTTTCAGGGGCATTCTCGAGTCCCTTCGAAACCCGCAGAGGGTTACGGCAAGGTGATGGTCTTTCGTGTCTGCTATTCAACATCGCTTTGCAAGGTTTTATACGAAGAGCAGGGATTAACACGAATGATACAATTTTTAACACGAATGGTTCAATTAGTCCGTCCAGCTGTTTGGCTTCGCCTACGACATAGATATTATGGCACGTAACATTGAGAAGATGGAGGAAGCCTACATCAGACTGAAGAGGGAAGCTAAGCGGATCGGATTAGTCATCAACACGTCGAAGACGAAGTACATGATAGGCAGAGGTTTAAGAGAAGACAATGTGAGCCACCCACCGCGAGTTTGCATCGGTGGTGACGAAATCGAGGTGGTAGAAGAATTTGTGTACTTGGGCTCACTGGTGACTGCCGAAAATGACACCAGCAGAGAAATTCGGAGACGCATAGTGGCTGGAAATCGTACGTACTTTGACTCCGCAAGACGCTCCGATCGAATAGAGTTCGCCGCCGTACCAAACTGACAATCTACAAAACGCTAATTAGACCGGTAGTCCTCTATCACCGCCAATCACGTTGCTTCGCACCACGCCCTACCAACAGCAGCGATGGTACGTATCTACATCCGTATCACAATCACCTTGTCCATTTTAATCAACGCAGACAACGAAATTATACTGCATCGTTATCTATGCATACTACAGTGCAAGAGATACGATCAGATTGTTATTGACTAAGGTAAACCACCCAATAGTGGAGGAACTAATCACATTCCCCCACTGTTTCTTACGCTTACACCACATCTATATTTCGTTTCACTTACCTTAAGTACGCATTCAACACCTCATCAATTATATTTCGAACGAAAAGTACCTATTCCAAAAACTGCAGAAACCAATCTTGTTGCTTCAAATTACACCTCCATTTATTGGTGCAGTGTTTCAATAGTTGCGGAATTTTTTAATTTCTGTTCCTATAGATGTGATTCCCATTGTTTTCTTATAGGACTCGCAACTATTGGAACACTACCGATTTGGAGGGATTTTCTAATCTGTTTTCTTTTATTTTGAACAATGACAGGTCAACAAATAATTAGACAATATGGGTTGCTGCGTTGAATACGCACTACCGCAACTATAGGAACACCCACGACTATCGGATCTTTTGCCCTAGCAGTTATTTACAAGTACCGTTATCAGGCGGAACATTGATCATTTTTTTCTAATCGTTTTGTAAATATTTCCCCCGTAAGTGAAATAATAACTTTTTTATATTTTTAAAACGAGTTCTGCTACATGTAGAACGTATTGGTAAGGTTGTTATTCTTGATCATTTGATTATTTTAAACTTATTTTAAAAATTTTTGTCTAGTTTTTTTTTATTTTTCAATTTGGGTTAACTTTGGTCAATCATTTATCTATAGAGAAAGTGTATGCAAACGCCTTAAGGCAGGCAATTATAGTTGGAATGTCTTACGCTGAAGCGATGTGCATGTGTTTAGAGAAAGACATCATCACCGCTAGTGAAATTATCTGGTTTTTCAAGAATATATATTAAAATTTCTAAACAAAACCTATGTATTAACCAAGAAGTTTGCTTATCAAATAACTATAGGTACGAGCTCCACTAATGAACCCACGTTGATTGCCAGCGACCATGTACTTCGTTTTGCTGGTATTGATCGTGAGTCCAATTCTCGCTTTTTTCCTCTTAAAAGGTACAAAAGCCTCTTCCACGCCACGGCGATCAATTCCGATAATATCGATATCCTCCGCAAATCCCAGGAGCATATGCGATCTTGTGATAATGGTACCGCTTCTTTGCACACCGGCTCTCCTAATCGCTCCCTCGAGCGCTATATTGAACAGTAGATTCGAGATTGCATCACCCTGCTTTAATCCATCGATATTTCATACGCAACCCTTACACTTGATTTAGATCCGTCCCACGTTATATGAATTAGCCGTATCAGTTTCGCCGGAAAACCATGTTCAAGCATAATTTGCCATAGTTCATAGATTCCGTGAGGAGTGACTTTAAAGAGAGGGCAAGTGAGGCCGTCCAACCAGCTAGCAGGCAATTCCTCGTCTTCCCATATTTTCGACATAATATGGTGCAGAACTTCATAAAGCTGCTCACTGCCATGTTTGAGAAGTTCAGCCGGGAGCTGGTCCTTCCCCGCAACCTTATTGTTTTTCAGCTCTTTAACAGTTTTTTTAACCTCATCTAGTGTAGGCGACTCCACAGCTTGTCCATCGTCGCTAATATTTATTCTGCTCACCGATGCAGCGTCACTTCCACTATTCAACAAAGTCTCGAAATGTTGCTTCCACCTGGCAGCCACTTTGGTTTTATCTGTCTGCAAATTTTCTTCTTGGTTGTTGCACATGGCGAGAGATGGCGCTGTTTTTCTCCGCACGCCATTGACAGTGTCATAAAACCTCTGCATATCATTCGGCTCCATTTTTTCCTGCGCCTCGCTAATCACGTATTCTCCATACTCTTTCTTCTTCCTGCGGAGGGTTCGATTTTCGGCTGCTCGTGCTTCTTTGTACCGATCTCTATTCGATCGGGTACCCGACACCAACATCCGGCTTCTGGCAGCGTTCTTCTCGTCTGTCACTCTCTGACACTCCACATCGAACCAACCCGTCCTGGGTCGCCTCTGTGCAGTGCCTACCACTTCTCGTGCTGTTGTGCTCACCGCTCCATGGATCGACTCCCATAGATCGTTGATGTTGTCGCTAACGTTGATTGCACTTATCCGTTAGTCGAGCTTCTGGCGGTACTCAGCCGATACTCCTTCCGCCGACAATCACGGGATATTGTAACACATCGCTCGCTGTGATCTTTCGTTCGATACAGTGGACCCGTGATGGAATTTTACTGACAACGAGGTAGTGATCAGAGTCAATGTTCGGGCCTCTGAATGTCCGCACATCGATAACATCCGAGAAATAGCGCCCATCCACCAGAACATGGTCTATCTGGTTGCAAGTTTCACCATTTGGGTGTCTCCAGGTGTGCTTTCGGATGTTCTTTCGTGCAAAGTAGGTGCTACTGATGGGGATCCCTCTGGCAGCAGCGAAATTTACTAGCCGTAGGCCGTTGACATTGATATCGGAGTGAAGGCTCTCTCTACCGATTATAGGACGGAAAAAGTCTTCTCTACCGACCTGAGCGTAAGCGTCTCCGATAACAATTTTCACGTCATGCTTTGGGCACTCTCCAGAAGCTTCATCAAGACATTCATAAAACGTGTCCTTCACGTCGTCGGATTTATTGTTTGTCGGTGCGAAAACGTTGATTAGGCTGTAATTGAAGAATTTGCCCCGTATCCTCAACACACAGATTCGTTCCCTAATGTGTTTTCACCGCATCACTCGCTTCATCTACTTGCCCATAACTACAAAATCAACTCCATGCTCTGCTTTTCCGCCGCCACTGTGATAGATGTTATACTTGAATGCAGTGTTGGTCGTGAGGTCCATGGCTCGGAATTCACGTTCTCCGGATCTAGAGCATCGAACTTCTTGAATAGCGGCCTCGTTCACTCTAAACTTCTGCAGTTCACGAGCCAAAAGGCTCACTCGTCCAGGTTCATTTAGGATCCTGACATTCCAGGTACCGAGTTTCCAATCATAGTCCTTATTTCGTTGCCGGGTCGGTTGCTAAAAATAACGATCTCTTTTTCTTCTTTCTCCATTTTTCGTGGTATTTGAGAGGCTTCACTAAGCTACCTTACTAGGGTCGCGTTACCTACATCGCGCTGGTGGGGCTGTCACCTTAGGTATAGCTGACGCGATACAGCATTTCGTTAACCAGCTGCTGGGTACCAGACAGACGCTGTTTGAGCCGCACCTCCTGATGAACAGACGCTCGAGGCATACCTTCTCACTATAGCTGATGTCAGAAGAAGACACCCTTAGCTGGCGGTCTTTTGTCATCGGACGAGCCGTTGAAGCGTGAGATAGGAACTTGTGGGGACCAAAGTTATGTTGGGCACTCCTTCCTTGATGTCAACCCACCATTTTGCAGCCCTGTTAAATGTTATCTTCTCTTCTATATATAAAACAAAGTTGGCATTTGTACGACCGCGATCACTCAAGAATAGACAACCCAATTTTAGCTCATTTATATCCCTTTCCTTCTTTTATTTACGATGAAGTTGAAAAAATTGGCAATCAAAATCCAATCTCTCCGATGAAATGATTTGTCGTGCATTTTGTATTGTAATTCCAAAACATGTCATCTAAGTTGACAATATCAACAGATAACGGAAATATCGATTTGTGTTAATTTTGGTTTGGCTACTAACTTAATTTGAAAAGTGGCATGATAAAAATGTCAAAAAAAAACTATTTTGAATAACCGGTTTGTTTTTTAAATAAATTGTATACGTCAGTTTTGGGCGAGACAAAGTTCGCCGGGTCAGCTAGTATTATATAAGTTTGTCGCCTATTAACGCCTAATACATAATCTCATTCTGAGACGACAAATATGTATTTAATTTTCTTCTATGAATATTCATCAGTGTTTTGTTAGAAATGCTTTACAGAAAACGAAAACTATCTCAATTTCTGGGATATCCCAGTTTCGACAAAAGTGATCCGACCTAATATTTAAGAAGTCGGGCTTAGAGTGTTAATATAATGTGATCAGATATGAAAAGTTGATCAGATTCCTTTGAAAGCGCTACAAATGCCGGTGTATTGCCTTATCGCCAATAGTATATTAACTGAAACGCGACGATTTATAACACCCTACTTCTTCTTTTACTATAACTCTAAACAAACAAAAAAAAAACAAGGACTTGACTTAAAAAAAAAGATATTAGAATTGCGTACTTTATGTAAAACCAATTCTAAAAAAAATTAGTTTCGTTTCGTAAAATTTTGAATTAAATAGTCCTTGATTTCGTATCGTTTCGAAGTATCGAAAGTAAATCTATGTTTCGTTTCGTTTCGAATCAACATAGACGCATTATTATTCTTCCCATGATCGCATATTTGCAACACTCGCATTTTTGTGCATTTGGTAAAAAGCCTGTGGATCGTTCAGAAAGCTTAATTTACTGCATCTAATCCCTCAACAGTTAAATAGGCTTTACTATTGGGCTTATCTGTGGTAAGCTGGAAATGATTGAGTTTGTGGGGAGAATTGACAAACGATTTACAAAATCAATTAAAATGCAAATATTACAAATATGCGATCATGGGCAGTATTCTCAAAACTATGGCTCTTTAATTTCAACATTTTTTTGCAATTTAAACCTTTTGTCCCTTCGAATTTTTGTCCTTTCGACCTTTTGCCCATACGACCTTTTAACCCTTCGACTTTTTGTCAATTCGACCTTTCATCCATCGACCTATTGTTTCGAACGTTTGTCATAGATTCTACCGTGTAATACACTCCAAAATATAATCAACTATATCAAGACAAAATTTTCAAAACGACTTATCTGCTTTTGTAAACAAAGATTCAAACGACGATTTGACGAATCTGATAGCTCTCCCACGCAAACCAACACCACCATTAGGTAGGTGAAGGTTTCCGCTACCTGTTGATGGTGTTGTTTTGCGTGGAGGAGCTACAGATTCGTCAAATCGTCGTTTGAATCTTTGTTTACAAAAGCAGATAAGTCGTTTTGAAAATTTTGTCTTGAATCAAGGTGGACACATTTTTTGCATATCACTCTATCGTTTCATGGATTCTACCATAGTTTACCAAAAGAAAAAAAAAATCGATGACAAAATGATAAGCATGTAAAACTGAGTAAATCATGAAACCAAGAATGTTATCGATCATTTAGTAATTTGCGTTCGATAATTTAGTAGTTTGTAAATAACTCATTCCAAAAGCTGAATTTTAAAATGCGTTGTATGGTGGACTTCTACATAGTGCAAAGGTTTTTCTACAACTCTGCCAAATGGTTCGAGGTTTGAATTCCACTAGTAACGGAGTTAGAGCTATAGTTTCAGTAACTTAGAGTAAATGATAACAAAATTACAATCATTTAGTTACTACAACTTTCGCTATAACTCCGTTATTAGTTGAATTCTAACAACAGACTATTAGGCAAAGTTTTAGAAAAACCTTCGCACTAGAAGTCCACCATACAACGCATTTTAAAATTCAGCTTTTGGAATGAGTTATTGACAAACTACTAAATGATCGATATCATCCTTTCATGTAACAACATTCATATAAACAGCTAACTTTTCATCCGCAAAAGAGGAAGATTGTTGGTAAGATTGGATACACTCTACACTGTAGACCCGCTCAGTTTTCTGCACTTATTCTCAACGGAATGCATTCAGCGGGGAATCTTGTCCCGTTATTTGACTATTAAAATGATTAAAATGGCCCAGATCAGATAATGGGCTTAACACTATTTTCTACAATGGCCAAACAATTATTTTCCACAATGCACGAGAAAGCCAATATTACTGACAGGTGAATTAATCGGGGTTTTAGAAAGTGAGCCCGGTAGGATCCTAGGCAAACATCACATAAATACAAAACACTTTTCTGGCTAATTCAATCCTGTTTCGCTTAGCACTCCCCCTCGAGGGGATTCTGTATTCTATTCGCTCTCAACTCCATTCACTTCTTTTATTCGCTTTGGATCTTCAGGATTACAAAACCGACCACTTCACCACTTTCATCGGTGGAAATCCCTCGAGACAACCGCCGACTGCCGGTTGTCGCAGGAAAAGGAAACTGCTCCATGGTTCACCATAGAGAGCGGTTCCTTCTTCAATCTTCAACCACGTTCCCCGACACAAGTGGGGTCAACACACCTACAGCCTCACCGGCTTGCCAAAAAGTGCACCTGAACCTGAAAGTGGAGAAAATTAAACTTTATTCGATCCCGCCTGCCCCAGTCGGTGCCTATTACCTGAGGCGCCAACACCGTACGACACTGCACTGTGACGCAAAAGCTTCGGCGGTTCCTCCGAATGAAAGCGGAACAACCACCGTGGCACAAAAGTTAGAAACATGAAAATTCTTAAAATATTTACCTAATAATTCAGGTTGTATTGAAAGCGTTTCTTCGTCGGTTTTATTACGAAAGGGTGTGAGGCCATGCTAGTAAATTAAGGCGGGAAGCAGGTTGACGTTAGAAAATGCAACAAAGCTTTCTAAATGGATCGTCAGATGATGCAGTGTTGGCATCTACAAACTGAGACGTTTTGAAATCGTTTTTGAGTCCTAATGAAGCTCTTAACTTCTTTACCTCATTTTTTAACCTATTATTTTTCAGCATAGTTTACAAAAGCACGACTAGTGCGACTTCACATATCTATATGTTTATATCAACCCGAAGTACAAAGTTCGTCGAGCTTAATCGAATAAATATTAGAGTGGGGCGTCATGGTCATTTTTTCAAATCAATGGTTTTTCGAAGCCATTCTGGGTCCTGAACAACTGTGCAGAATTTGGGACCGATTGGTTGCTTCCTCGCTTTCCGCATCGCGTTTGAAGTTTGTATGGAATTTAGTATGGGAGAACGTATATTTTTGCATTTCTACTTCTAGAGGTTTCAGTTCATTGTAAACGAAGTGGCACATTGCGTTAAAGTATAACACAAAGGATGTCGAAAAACTTTGCTGAAGAAGGCACGTTGCTAGAACGTCCGCGAAAAAAGTTATAACGCTTCGAACATTGAGTGTTCAAACCATATGCAAAAAATCGTTTATTCTGCCAGCACTGCCGTACTACGTAGACCAATAATTTACTTGAGTGTTATTTCAAAATAATTGATTTTATAGGGCTTTAGAGCTAATGGGAGCTATCCGGATTTATTTCACAAAAAAAAAATCCGACTAGAAGGAAGATGGGTCTTGCCCATCGATAACCATAGGTTCTCCGGTAGTGCTGGCAGAAACATTGAATTCTTGCATATGGTTTGAATTATTAATTTTCGAAACGTAATAACATTTTTTTGTAGACCTTCCAGCTACGTACCTTCTTCGGCAAAGTCTTTCGGCATCTTCCAGACTATATGCTAACGTTTTGAGTCACGTAATTGATGATAAATTGAAGCCGCTAAGAGCAAAAATGTAAAAAAGTACGTTTTTCCATACTAATCTCTATGTAAATTTAAAACGCGTTGCGGCATGCGAGGTTGTAACCAATACGGCCCATATTTTGCACAGTTGATTGGGGTCCCAAAACGATTCAGAAAAACCTTGATCTCATTTGATCGGACGAAGTTTGCGTTTTTCCATACAACTGCGCCCCACTCTAATAAATATATAACACTGCAGGCCTCCGAGCTTTCTATAACGATTTTGTTTTTGGAGTGAAATAAAAAATGAAGGAAAAAATCTTTTGGTTGAATGTCTACAACTGTCTAAGACAGTGTCTCATACTTAATTCGATTTGAAGAAAACAACCGCAGCAAACACTATTTATACTACGCTAAGGGAGGTATTTTGGACCACCAGTTCGACGGCTCATATTTTGGACCACTGAGTGCAAATCCAAAATAAGAGCCCCCGTAAGGGTGGTCCAAAATACATCCTTTACCTTATTTGACAACTTTATTTACTTATACCAGCGGTTCTCAACCTAGGGTACATGTACCCCTGGGAGTATCTTCGCCGGACCCAGCGGGTACCTTGGACAAAAATGCATAATGGCGGATTTTAATCAATTTTAACCAAAAGTTATTGATAAAGTTTTAGTTATTTTTTTCTCAATTATGTATATAATATGCATGTCGCTCAGTTAATTAAAGACTATGGAATCCTTCTGTCCACAACCACCACAGTGGATGAAGGGCTGTGGGACAAAAGATCAAAAGAAAAGCAAGACGATTGAAATTTAAAAAACAGAGAAGCATGAAGCTCAGTTGCTTCGTTGCAAGAGAATTGGAAGCATCCTTCGACACTTCTCAAAAGCCTCCTTCTAAGCAGCTCGAAGGACTCCTTTCAAGAGGTTCGGAAGCCTCTTTTCAAGAGGCCCGGAAGCCTCCTTTCAAGAGGCTCGGAAGCCTCCTTTCAAGAGGCTCGGAAGCCTCCTTTCAAGAGGCTCGGAAGCCTCCTTTCAAGAGGCTCGGAAGCCTCCTTTCAAGAGGCTCGGAAGCCTCCTTTCAAGAGGCTCGGAACGCTCCTTCAAGAGGCCCCAGCCTCCTTTCAAGAGGCTCAGAAGCCTCCTTTCAAGAGGCCTCAGGCCTCCTTTCAAGAGGCTCAGAAGCCTCCTTTCAAGAGGCCCGGAAGCCTCCTTTCAAGAGGCTCAGAAGCCTCCTTCAAGAGGCTCAGAAGCCTCCTTCAAGAGGCTCAGAAGCCTCCTTTCAAGAGGCTCAGAAGCCTCCTTTCAAGAGGCTCAAGCCTCCTTTCAAGAGGCCTCAGGCCTCCTTCAAGAGGCCTGGAAGCCTCCTTTCAAGAGGCCTCAGAAGCCTCCTTTCAAGAGGCCTCAGAGCCTCCTTTCAAGAGGCCTCAGAAGCCTCCTTCCAAGAGGCCTGGAAGCCTCCTTCCAAGAGGCCCGGAAGCCTCCTTCCAAGAGGCCTCGAAGCCTCCTTCCAAGAGGCTCAGAAGCCTCCTTCCAAGAGGCTCAGAAGCCTCCTTTCAAGAGGTCTGGAAGACTCCTTTCAAGAGGTTCGGAAGCCTCCTTCCAAGCGGGTCGGAAGCCCCCCTTCGAGAGGCCTGGAAGCCTCCTTTCAAGAGGCCCGGAAGCCTCCTTCCAAGAGGCCCGGAAGCCTCCTTTCAAGAGGCTCAGGCCTCCTTCCAAGAGGCTTGGAAGCCTCCTTCAAGAGGCTCAGAAGCCTCCTTCCAAGAGGCTCAGGCCTCCTTCCAAGAGGCTCAGAAGCCTCTTTCCAAGAGGCTCAGAAGCCTCCTTCCAAGAGGCTCAGAAGCCTCCTTCCAAGAGGCCTCAAGCCTCCTTCCAAGAGGCCCGGAAGCCTCCTTTCAAGAGGCTCAGAAGCCTCCTTTCAAGAGGCCTCGGCCTCCTTTCAAGAGGCTCGGAAGCCTCCTTTCAAGAGGCTCAGAAGCCTCCTTTCAAGAGACTCAGAAGCCTCCTTCAAGAGGCCTCAAGCCTCCTTCAAGAGGCTCGAAAGCCTCCTTTCAAGAGGCCTGGAAGCCTCCTTTCAAGAGGCCTCAGAGCCTCCTTTCAAGAGGCCTCAGCCTCCTTTCAAGAGGCTCAGAAGCCTCCTTTCAAGAGGCTCAGGAAGCCTCCTTTCAAGAGGCCTCAAGCCTCCTTTCAAGAGGCCTCAGAAGCCTCCTTTCAAGAGGCTCAAGCCTCCTTTCAAGAGGCTCAGGCCTCCTTTCAAGAGGCTCAGAAGCCTCCTTCAAGAGGCTCAGAGCCTCCTTCCAAGAGGCCTCAGAAGCCTCCTTTCAAGAGGCTCAGAAGCCTCCTTTCAAGAGGCTCAAGCCTCCTTTCAAGAGGCTCAAGCCTCCTTTCAAGAGGCTCGGAAGCCTCCTTTCAAGAGGCTCGGAAGCCTCCTTTCAAGAAGCTCGGAAGCCTCCTTTCAAGAAGCTCGGAAGCCTCCTTTCAAGAGGCTCGGAAGCCTCCTTTCAAGAAATAAAAAAAAGATACAAACTTTATCAATAAGTTTGGATTAAAATTGTAATTCATCCGCCATTAAGCATTTCGTCCGAGGTACCCCTGGGCCCGGCGAAAGTAACCCCAGCGGTACATGTACACCAGGTTAAGAATCGCTGTTATAAAAGACCGAGGAATGCTCTGCATCTCCGTGAGCGCTACGGGAAAATAATCGTAGGTTAGTAGAAAAGGTAATTCATGTGAAGCCCCTTGGTAAGCGACTTAATATTCATTGTAAACTTGTTTTGAAAACAAGAAGACGAAATGTGCTTCGTTTATTAAGCTTCTACAATATGATCGATTCCGCACTAAATAATTCTGTGCTCTTCGATGCAGACATTAGTTTTATCACTTCGCGTTCTCCCACACTAGCTGGCGTGATCAGCATCTACAAGATCGATTGTACACTGGTTAAACAAGTTTCTGCTACGCGAGGTAATTTTTTTTCACTTCGCGTTCTCCCGGACTAGCTCCCGACCAGTAGATAGTAACAGATTTATATCAGACCTTGTTATTCTGTTACAGTAGTTTTTCATAACAGCGGCTGTTATAAAATATGTAACATTAGTAGTTAAAATAACAAAAATTGTAACAAAATCTCTTCTAGTTTTAACAAAAACATTACTAAATATGTTATTTAGTGAACAAAAATATAACTCGTTGTGTTACATGAAAAGTGGTGAAAATAGCTTGTACTATAACAAATTATGTTCTTGAAAAGATTCTGATTATCCATAATGTAGGCAATTAACTTTGTCCAGCTGGTTCAACTTTGAATGTAGGTTCGAGTTATACTGTAGGTGGTACCTTCGCTTTTTTCCAATTCCTATCTACCAAAAATGTAGGCATTTTTTTTTTCGGTAGGAATAAACATAACACATTATGTTATAATCATGTTATGACGATCGTGAAACTTTCTTTCCTCCATCTTTGGCAGATAATTTATAACAAAATTATTGCAAGTTTTGTTATTTGTAACACATATTGATATAATTGTGATAAAATTTTGTTATGACTAACTGGTCGGGCTGCCATCTAATGACCAGCAACAACATGATAGATTTCGCATTCATATTGTACAAATAGTAAAAAATATCTCAAAATATAAATTTGAAACATGGAACACTGAAACACTGAAGACGTTTTATAGAAGAAAACTACATACGTATTTCTCAACTAAGAATAGGGCGATGTAGTAAGCGTTATTAGAAAAAATTGTATAGCCTAAAGTTTTGAAAACAACTTAACGATTTTGTTCAGCGGAGCAGCCAAAATATTTGATAATATGAAGAATGGTTTAAGTTTAAATTTGTTTCGAAATTCCGCGGAATTCCGTTAAATTTCGTTAGAAGCTCGTTTTTTCTAGCGAAATTTTTGTTATTTTACGAAACGAAACGAAATCAAGAAATGCGATTTCGCCATGCTAAAATTCCGCGAAATTCCGCGGAATTTCGTTTCGATCCACCTGAAACGAAATTTTTCGAAATACCGCATATGCTTAAAATCTACCACGTAAAAAAGGTTGATTTCGAAAATATCCCAGCTTCAATCATGCTATTTGTTTTGAACATGCATGAAAGTAAGGGGCGCCCAATGACGGTTTCGCCAAGGGCGCTGGGAGTCGACGCTACGCCTCTGACTGAACCTTACCGATTAAATTACTTTCAAAATTACTTACTTCACTCCATCCGATCTGCCAAAATTCCGATTATTTCCGGTGTATTTTTTTGCTGTCAAATATTATCGCTCAATATCTGCACAAACAATTCATCGAACAACAAAAATGTAATTGAGCTGTAAACACACTTCCAAAGTAAACACGATGAAAGACATTACTGATTCTTGTTATTCTTGTTCTACTCAACGTATCCCCGGGCCGTTGCCAATCTACGTTGTATGACACTAGGCAATACGTTTACACTGCTGGCTTAAATTTTCAACGTGACGATTAATATATAGAACTCATGAAATCAATGTGAACTCGACTCGTGGAAAACTTATTCCAGGTTATCCGAGGCTTGTGATAGACCCTTTATCACAACGGACCTTTCCATCCACTGACTGGTAGGCTCGAGCGTACCGTCCTCTGCTTCAGACCCATAAGGTCTCAGTTCAGTTTCAGGGTAGTAAACTTGTGAGAGAATAGAAGATAAAGGAGGAGAATGTGGAGCGGCTTGTTGACCGCTTCCGGCTCTAGCGACTGCTATGGAACCTTTTTAATAGAGAAATGTTTGTAGAGATAGGAACGGTTGTGTTTATGTTCATAATTGATGTTTAGACAGTTCGGGATCGCTACGATAGAGTTTATTATAGCTTAGATGATTTATACTTATGGTAGAAGGGAAATGATTGAAATCCGTTTTCTGGTGATTGCCGCTTCTTGTATGTAGATTCGTATGTAGATTGATATGATAGAGGTACGTGCAGTTTGGGATTAGTGTGATCACGTTGGTTTAAGTTTGGAAACATAAAATAGAAAAGGAGAGAGCAGGAGGGGTGGGGGATCAAATACCTACCCATTTGACGCAGAAAGATTAAAATAATTAAATCAATTAAATTTTACAATTTTGGTCGAACTTAAGTAAAAAATGTGTTCCAAGCGTGCCCACCGAATTAAGTATATTAGGAGTACTGATAACCTATGCTACTAATAAAGCTCGTGATTAGGAATATAGAGGATGGCATTGTTATTGCTCATCAAAATATAATATTATTCTAGATATTCTCTTAAGAATGAAAAATGAATACTAACTATCCAGAAACTGCTTTCACCATACTGCCGCCGCCCCGAGCACAGCCGCCTCTGCCACTCATAGGCAATGTCCCTCCCACCACCTTGACAGCCTCCAGAAGTATCTACCACAAGATTTGAGAACAAGAATGAATTATTAACATGTCCAGCCATTATATTATAAATGATATGTTCAAGCAAAGGCGTCATAGATGCGGGAACGACATCGCCATAAACGACACGGGACAACCATGCTCCACACGACAGTGCAACAATGCACCGAATCGGGGACCTCCTAAACTGTTCTATGCAACGCAGAGTTTTACCCTCTCTTGCGTTATGAGCTGCTGAAAATAAGCTCCTAATCATTTGATGGCAAAAATAAAAATAAAATAAAAACAATCACACAAAATTAAAATATACTAGCTAAATTTTACTATTTGGTCGACCATGGGTCAGCCGCCTAACACCCGCGTTTAAAAATATGTTCCATGCGTGCCCCCCACATAAAATAATAACGTGTGCTAATCACTAATGATACTAAACGATTTAAATGGAATTAGGTATTGTTCCCGCTTATCATTTTAGCACCGCGAGGGGGAACTTGGCCGGTACCCACTGCACTTTTCTTTCCCTTTCCACAAGCAATTACCATCATTTGTGATATTTCAACGGAATCTTATTCTTAGAATTCTGAAAAGGCAGACAATCAATGCAGTTAGATTGCCAGGTAATACGTGCACATCGTAGCACTGGTGATGCATCACAATCGTATATATACAGGAGTATATGCACTATATGATGACATTGACCGGAAGATTAGATAAGCATTTCCCCCGAACATTATGAGAATAATCAGTTGTTATCAGGGATGCACTGCTGACGATTATTTAATCAGACTAAGGCCGAAGTGGCCTGTGCGGTATATAAGAGTCTTCTCCATTCGGCTCGGTCCATGGCTACACGTCGCCAACCACGCAGTCTACGGAGGGTCCGCAAGTCATCTTCCACCTGATCGATCCACCTTGCCCGCTGCGCACCTCGCCTTCTTGTGCCCGTCGGATCGTTGTCGAGAACCATTTTCACCGGGTTACTGTCCGACATTCTGGCTACGTGCCCGGCCCATCGCAGTCGTCCGATTTTCGCGGTGTGAACGATGGATGGTTCTCCCAACAGCTGATGCAATTCGTGGTTCATTCGCCTCCTCCACGTACCATCCGCCATCTGCACCCCACCATAGATGGTACGCAGCACTTTCCTTTCGAAAACTCCAAGTGCGCGTTGGTCCTCCACGAGCATCGTCCAGGTCTCGTGTCCGTAGAGGACTACCGGTCTAATTAGCGTTTTGTAGATTGTCAGTTTGGTACGGCGGCGAACTCTATTCGATCGGAGCGTCTTGCGGAGTCCAAAGTACGTACGATTTCCAGCCACTATGCGTCTCCGAATTTCTCTGCTGGTGTCATTTTCGGCAGTCACCAGTGAGCCCAAGTACACAAATTCTTCTACCACCTCGATTTCGTCACCACCGATGCAAACTCGCGGTGGGTGGCTCACATTGTCTTCTCTTGAACCTCTTCCTATCATGTACTTCGTCTTCGACGTGTTGATGACTAGTCCGACCCGCTTAGCTTCCCTCTTCAGTCTGATGTAGGCTTCCTCCATCTTCTCAAAGTTACGTGCCATAATATCTATGTCGTCGGCGAAACCAAATAGCTGGACGGACTTATTGAAAATTGTACCACTCGTGTTAATCCCTGCTCTTCGTATTACCCTTCCAAAGCGATGTTGAATAACAAACACGAAAGACCATCACCTTGCCGTAACCCTCTGCGGGTTTCGAAGGGACTCGAGAATGCCCCTGAAACTCGAACTACGCACATCACCCGATCCATCGTCGCTTTGATCAACCGTGTCAGTTTATCCGGAAAACCGTGTTCGTGCATTAGCTGCCATAGCTGGTCCCGATCGATTGTATCATATGCGGCTTTGAAGTCGATGAATAGATGATGTGGGCACGTTGTATTCGCGGCATTTCTGCAGTACTTGGCGAATGGCGAACACCTGGTCCGTGGTGGAGCGTTCGCCCATAAAACCCGCCTGGTACTGCCCCACGAACTCCCTTGCAGTTGGTGCTAGTCGACGGCATAAAATTTGGGAGAGTACCTTGTAGGCGGCGTTCAGCAATGTGATTGCGCGGTAGTTGCTACAATCCAGCTTATCGCCCTTTTGTAGATGGGACACACGACACCTTCCATCCACTCCTGCGGCAAAACTTCCTCCTCCCAAATCTTGGTAATGACCCAGTGCAGCGCTCTAGCCAGTGCCTCACCACCGTGTTTAAATAGCTCTCCTGGTAGTTGGTCAACCCCAGGGCTTTGTTGTTCTTCAGCCGGCCAATCTCCTCCTGGATTTCCTGGAGATCCGGAGCCGGTAGAATTATGTCCTGCGCGCGTTCTCCCAGGTCCATCACCATACCGCCATCTTCGTCTGCCACATCGCCATTTAGGTGTTCTTCGTAGTGCTGCCGCCACCTTTGGATCACCTCACGCTCGTTCGTAAGAAGGTTCCCGTTTATGTCCTTACACATATCAGGCTGTGGCACGTGACCCTTACGTGAACGGTTTAACTTCTCATAGAACTTTCGTGTGTTATTAGCGCGGTACAGTTGCTCCGTTTCTTCACGGTCTCGATCTTCCTGCTGGCGCTTTTTCCTCCGGAAAATCGAGTTTTGTCTGTTCCGCGCCTGTTTATATCGTGCCTCGTTCGCCCTCGTGCGGTGTTGCAGCAATCTCGCCCATGCTGCATTCTTCTCTTCCACTAACTGCTCACATTCGCCGTCATACCAGTCGTTTCTCTGATCCGGGGCACCGTGCCAAGTGCAGCGGTTGCGGTGCTACCAATGGCGGATCGAATATCTCTCCAGCCATCTTCAAGAGACGCTGCGCCTAGCTGCTCTTCCGTTGGAAGTGCCACTTCCAGCTGCTGCGCGTATTCTTGGGCTAGTCTACCATCTTGTAGCCGCCCAATGTTAAGCCGCGGCGTCCGACTTCGACGCGTGTTGTACACCGTCGAGAGTTTTGAGCGCAGGCATACTGCAACGAGGTAGTGGTCGGATTAAATATTCGCACTGCGGTAAGTGCGGACGTTCGTGATGTCGGAGAAGAATTTACCGTCGATTAGAACGTGGTCGATTTGGTTTTCCGTTTCTTGGTTAGGTGATCTCCATGTGGCCTTGTGGATATTTTTGCGGGGAAAGAAGGTGCTTCGGACTACCATTCCGCGGGAGGCTGCGAAGTTTATGCATCGTTGGCCGTTGTCATTCGATACGGTGTGCAGACTATCCGGTCCGATGACCGGTCTATACATTTCTCCCTTCCTACCTGTGCGTTCATGTCACCGATGACGATTTTAACGTCCCGCAGTGGGCATCCATCGTATGTCTGCTCCAGCTGTGCGTAGAACGCTTCTTTCTCGTCGTCGGGTCTCCCTTCGTGTGGGCAGTGCACGTTGATGATGCTATAGTTGAAGAAACGGCCTTTAATTCTCAGCTTGCACATCCTTGCGTTGATTGGCTGCCACCCAATCACGCGTTGGCGCATCTTACCCAGCACTATGAAGCCGGTTCCCAGCTCGTTGGTGGTGCCACAGCTTTGGTAGAAGGTAGCCTCTCGATGCCCGCTTTTCCACACTTTCTGTCCTGTCCAGCAAATCTCCTGCAGCGCCACGACGTCGAAGTTGCGGGGATGTAATTCATCGTAGATCATCCTGTCGCAACCTGCGAAACCTAGCGACTTGCAATTCCATGTTCCAAGCTTCCAATCGTGATCCTGTATTCGTCGCTCAGGTCTTTGCCGATTATATCGAGTCGCATTATCTCTTATATTGTTCGTAATAATTGGTTTTCTAGGCGGCTTATTGGGCCTGCGCAAACCTCCTGTCTCGTCGGAGGGCCGTCGTGTCAGGGCTGTTTAGCGTCCCACCTAACACCAGGACTTGGGCTTGTGCGCTTTGAGCGGCACACGGTCGCTTTGGTGGGGCCTACTTGCGGATACATGCAGCTTTTTATAGAGGTTTAACAGGGCCCACTGTCAAACCCCACCACATCCTAGGCAAGTCCCACAACTCGCAGATGGCCTGGGGAGGGATCGTCAAGCCCTTGGACATAGTCCCTGCTGCCCGCGAAACATGAGTCTGCTGACGAACATGAGTCGATTCAAGATTGTTCGTTCCACCGCTTTGTTATTGATGAACAAGTGAATCGGAGCATTCGGTTGTTCGTAGCCTCTGGAGAGTAAGGTGCCTCATCCGACAAAGTTGTTCGGGATTCAAAACAAAGACGAATAAACTTGCTCTCCATGCGCTAGCGACTAAGGTTTGTGGGAGATTGTAACACTCAGCGATTAACTAGAATCGTAAATTGTAACAAGAGAGGAGTAAGCTTGTTCGCTGTTGAAATAAGAGAGCGACAAAGATGATGAGCTGGCGATATAGAGTGTATGGTGCTGGTGGGTTTTATTTCATTTAGTGTGGTTCAAAAGCGCATTATTCGATTTCAATTAATTTAAACTACATATTCTCTATATCACGAAGCTAATCATTTCTGTTTTAGAAAATAGGGAGGATATATGTGTAGTGGATTTTTTTAGAAAACCAATGATTCAGTATTGCTTTTAAAATAATTTGTAGATTTCAATCAAATTTGGAATACATCATTAATATCAAGAGGTCGATTATTCCGGGGTCGAGTGGGTTTTTTAGTTGATGGAGAGGGTATGAATGAGGAGTTCATTTAGTGGAGTGGGAGTGGTTTTTCAAAAATTAATATGTTATTCGGTATCACTTCCAAGCACATGAATCGATTTCAACCAGCTAGATTTGTATTACATTCAGGAATTGGAATGGTCATTTATAAAAAAAGGAGAAGATAAATCACACAAATCACAAACACACACAAGTGCGCGCGCACGCACGCACACAGACATCACCTCAATTCGTCGAGCTGAGTCGATTGCAATATAATACTATGGGTCTCCGGGCCTTCTAGTAAAAGTTTGTTTTTAGAGTCAACATAAAGCCTTCACATATACTTTTGTCAATCATTGTATAAGCCAAGGCACTAGACTAAAAACTGTGTCCCATTCCAAGACTTCGAGGACTCAAGGAGTGTATATTAATTCTCCTTGAAATGTAAATCCCAACGTTTAATCCATCTTTACTTTCTCGTTCTATGGCTTGAATGTGGAGTCGAGTTGAGCCTTGATATCCATAAAAAAAATTAACAACACTGCACAGTAGGCTTGGCCGCTTTTATGTTTGAACTGCATTTATGATGTACTTCAAACATGTCGTCGAATCTATCACTTTCCAGGATTCTTTAACGAACTGGCTGTGTATATGTAGACTAGACTAGACTAAACTAGAACATATAGCCTTTACGTATACTTTGTATACGAGAAAGGCAACAATTCTAAATCCTTCTTCTTCTTCTTATTGGCATTACATCCCCACACTAGGACAGAGCCGCTTCGCAGCTTAGTGTTCATTAAGCACTTCCACAGTTATTAACTGCGAGGTTTCTAAGCCAAGTTACCATTTTTGCATTCGTATATCATGAGGCTAACACGATGATACTTTTATGCCCAGGGAAGTCGAGACAATTTCCAATCCGAAAATTGCCTAGACCGGCACCGGGAATCGAACCCAGCCACCCTCAGCATGGTCTTGCTTTGTAGCCGCGCGTCTTACCACACGGCTAAGGAGGGCTAAATCCGAAACGTTTAAAACAGGACCAGTACCTGTCAAAAATATAAGGTTAGGTTCATCACGCGCAATAACCTATCGATGAAATGATTGTACCCCTAAAAAATCTGCATCAGATGGAAACCTGAAAAAACTTTTACCTAATTTTCCCGTAGATTTATCATTCTACGTGATTATTAGGTATCTTCTACCTGAGTTGTCAGGTAGAATTTACCGGACACGTAAGTTTCACGTGAATTTTTTAGCATTTGCAGTGAAATGTACAAACGCGGTTGTTGAATAAAGATCAAGGAAATGGTAGCTCCTGGCTCTTCAAGTTTATACCTAAGCATTAAGCGCATCAAGCGAGTAGAAATAAGCACCGTAGTAAGATAAGTACCTAGATAAATTATTATACCTACGCATAGTATAAATAGTGTAAGCTGCGATCATTTTCTTCAAGTCGAGTCAAGTGCTATCTTTCACGCCAGGGGCAGCATTGTTACTTGATGAGTAGTTACGCAATTAGCTCCAAAAAATACCATTAGATTAAATTTTATTACCGTTTTGACTCATATTCAGAACACTTTCAATTAAATTTTTTTTATTGACCAATTGTTTCTATCGGGTAGCGCAAGAATAGAGAATATACGCGCTTGATAATTATATTTTATTGATTGTTACTATCAATGCTGAATAATTTGATTCTATCAAAACTGTCTCAAATGCCCAACACTCTGATTCGAATTCCAAACATCATCTTAAATGCACTAAATAGCAAAATTTCATTGTTATCACATTATATGACGATTCTAAGGTCCTTAATATGTACGCTTGGCGTAAAAGATTTTCTTTGCCCGCCAATGTATGAGCATGTATCTTGCGGGGAAGAGGAATGATACAAACCATTGCCAGAAAGGTTACGAGATTTAAATGTGATTGAAATGCGTTGAAAAATCATACGTTACGAAATTACCCACTTATTCCATCCATAATCGTCTTCAGAAAATAAAGAATGTACCTATACCCAATTTAGTTGAAATCCACCCATGGGTGTAGGAGGAAATAATGAATATATGTTCCATATTTGTTTGCAATCGACCCACGTGTTCAGAATTTACACATAATTCTTTGTTTTCTAAAGTAGTCCCTCCCTCTCAGGGCCGGATTTAGCCGGAAGGGGGCCCCGGGGCCAGAGCTGGCATTTCCTCACACACTGTGCACAATGAGGACCCCATAAAAAGTTTGACAGCTCCGAATTTTCACGATCACCCGATGAAATCGGGTGCCTACCAAATCGACCTATTTTTACACCGACGACGTCGATTGTCGTAGGTCACATATTTTCGTCGCCAGATTTATTGTATGATTAAGTCGCGAGCAATCGGTGCCTATTTCATCGGTGAAATAATCGATTGATTGTGTATTTATTGCTTATTTTGATCGTCTGATTATTGAACAGACGAAATCGGGTCCCTGTGTTTATGAACATAGAGTAAAGCAAAGTGTAGTATTTGCTATTTAATTAAGTTAAACAAGATCTTAATTGTAAGATTTTTCGGTTGTGACATATTCCGGAACATCCCGGAGAATGGTTATCTTGTTGTAAGCGGTTAATGAAGGTAAGTGATCACTTTTGATAGATTTTAACATTTGTTAGAATGACTGATTCCCAGAGGAAGTGAATATGTTTTAATACAATCTCTCAATTCTCATTTTTCGCTAAACAACGAATAGCTTGGCAACAATTGAAACTAAGAACAATGGAATAAGGTCTGCGTTCCGAGGCATGACTCAAGCCCCAAACGCAATGCAACGGAACGGCGACGTTCCGTTGTATTGCGTTTGAGGCTTTAATCCAGGATTCAGAGTCAAACTGTAGTTACTTTGTTAGCAGATTTGGTGTTCTAAGATTTTCCGTGATATGATTGAATGGAGAAAATACCCTCAGATAACTTTACAATTACTACTATTTCTTACAGAATCATGCAGCTCGAGACGTCCCCGCACGACTACAAAGTGTCTACGGTATTCCTAGAATGATCAGACGTGCCACCCGATTCGATATACAGATTAAACCCCATATATCGTCGGATTCCATAATTATCAACACCGATTAACTTACAGATTTAGTCTGATTTGCTAAATGATGAAAATAAATAAACCGATTAAACACCCTACTTCGTCAGATTTTATTATTCTCCACACCAATCAATCTACAGATTTAGTCTGACCTGCTCCATGATTAAATGTTTTAAACCGATTAAACACCCTATATCATGTGATTTCATTATTTTGCGAACCGATCAATCTATAGACTAAATTTGATTCAATCCATGATGAAATTGAATATTTCGATAAATCACCCTATTTCGTCTGATTGTATTATTTTCCACACCGATCAATCTACAGATTTGGTCTGGTTTGCTCAATAATAAAATTTAATAAGTCGAACAATCACTCTATTTCGTCTGGTTTCATCACACATTATTAAAAACGAAATTGACCTATTATTCATTCGATTTAGTAGATATTAGTCTACCGATTTCGTTTGGCGTCGCGTCGTATGGCTTCCCTGTAAAAATCCCATAAGGCTCGGTGAAACAATCTATAAATTCGTCGGGAACATCATCGGTCGATCGTACCGACGAGAACCGATTTAGTCTGGGGGAAGGTCGGGAGGATTTTTTATGGGGGAGATTTTAATCCACACCACAGAGAGTGACGCTTATACTCATCGTGTAACAAAGCCAACACGGTGAGTGAGGACGAAGACGAAGAGTGAGAGAATCATGCCGGTGAGTGCTGGACCAGCACAAAGTTGTGCCACTTAGTGCAATATTCTTGGAAACGATTTCGTTTTCTATGAAGCTCGCTAAAATTTTTTGGAACACAAATATACTTCGCTTTTGAAAATTAGTTAACTAACGTCTCAGTTAGAAAGGACGAGGTTTTAATAAAGTTTGGCGCTCCATGCTAAATTGGCGAATAAAGATTGAATAAAAAAGATAAAGAAAAAGAAGAAGCTAAAAGATGATATTTGAAAGGAATGGCACGGGAAAGCAAACGGGTAAATTTTGAAAACGCTTCTCGAAAATTCTAGAAGCAATTTAGATAAATGCGGTTAGCAGTACGGGGATGAACTTTCCTTATATTGTATAAAAACACATAATTTTGATTTTGAATTTTATTATGTGATATTGCACTGATGTCTAGAATTTGCGAGAAGAGTTTTATAAATTTCACCGAGTACTTTCCCGTGCCATTTTTTTTCTAATATCTTTCGGCTTCTTCTTCTTCATGCAACCTTTATTCGCCTGGAGACGGAAGGGGAATTAAAACTGTTTATTTTTAGCTTGGCGTAAATCAAAAATCTTTTCTAAAACTATTTTACACAGAATTGTGCAAATTAAACAGTTATTTTCAATGAAATTGTGTGAAAACTTTCATACGGCCGTGAACATTATTCTGAATGTTGTAGACAGCAGGAGTACATTGGGCATGATGCTAACATAAAGAAAAAATTTAGCAATGAAATGAAATAATGGAACTTTATATAAGTGCAATGTTTTCTGTTTTTGTTCCGAAATTAGGGCCTTTATATTTACCAAGATTACCTGACGGAAATTGAGTTCAGTGCGAGATTTCTCTTGTTTCGGACAGCAGAACGATGGCGCGATCGGCCGAAATATTGCGCATAAGCCCCAAAATTTTATTTCCACCTTTGGGTTTCCGCGCCGAGCACTCAGCGCCAGACTCGGCGACAAGGAGATAGTGGTCAAGTTGGCACTCCTGATTTTTTGACAAGTGATGTCGATTGGTTGTGTAAGTGCACCGGTGTCAAAAATAGAGCTTTTAGCTGAAAATTTAATTGTCAAATGCACATTTTGACAGCAATATAGATGTATGAGTGAATAAAATGTGCAAATGCTCTATCGCGGAAGCAGTCGCTGAAGACAAGTGTGAATAGTTTCAGTGATGAAACGAAAAGTTTCAACGCAAAAAGCAATACACCCGATTCTTTTTTTACACGGGAGATGCGTGCCGTGTGAAAAAAATCCGTGTAAAAATAATCCGTGTTATTTCGAGAAACCGTGTAAAAATAATCCGTGTTATTTCGAGAATCCGTGCAAAAAAAATCCGTGTTATTTCAAGAATCCGTGTAAAAAAAGCCGTGTAAAAAAAATCCGTGCGAAAATAATCCGTGTAAAAAAAGAATCGGGTGTATTGTGTTCTGCTTTGCGCGCCCGGTAATAAAAATCAGTTCAGTGCGTGATTTCTCTTGTTTCGGACAGCAGAACGATATCGCGATCTGCCGAAATATTGTGTTCTGCATTGCGCGCCCGGTAGGCCGGTAGTTAGTTTGTTCTACTTTTCGCGCCCGATTCATGGCTAGGTAAAATCACTGTGTATAAAGAATGGCACAGTCGTATCGCTTATCAGAGTGAATCCAGATCCAACGATGCCTACCAATTAACTGATAATCCTTCCTGTGGTTTTTGTGGAGACGCAGAGGTAAACTCGGTCTTCAAATAGCAAAAACCACCTACTAATATTCCTTCCTTCTTCCTAACTGACTACAAGGACGTGGCTGGCGCCGTTATTGATCATTTGAATTTTAGAGTCACTGAAACTTGCACACTGAGAATGCTTGAACAATCCCAGTCAATCATTCAGTTGATTCTTTGTGCAATTTCAATGATTCTGGTCAATCACGGAGTAGCAACCATAGATATGTGTAGTCAGTCAAAGCTAAGCTAAGCTAAAGCTAAGATTACCTGACGGAAATTGTATTTAAAAATCGTCTCGTCAGTAACTTATTTTAAAGCAGGTGGGGCGGAATAATGCTGGTAGTACAATTGCATCTTAATAGTTTTGCTCACAGACATCCCAAAAGCCAGCAAAAACAAAAATATCTTATTACGCATAAATAGTATCAACAGCTACATTTAACTTTCTTTGACAATGCTTATTTTCATTCTGTTTTATTCATAGTTTTGTCAAAACTCATTGAGGAACACGGTGTGTTTATTTCATCATTTATCCTCAACTCTTCGTGTCTGACAAATGCATTCGATGCAGAGTAGAAACACAATGAGGACTCACTGCGTTGTGTAAGAGAAAGAATGAGCGATAAGCGAAACACACTCTTTGCGGTCTTTTTGAGGAGTGCAAAAGACACGCACATTTTGACTACTCTGAGGAGTATGCCAGCCCTGCCCGGGGCCGACAGCTTGTGGGGGCCCCAAAATGTAGAAAAAATGTTGGTTTTGGTACATAAGATTTGTGGGGGCCCGAGGCCCTGAATCCGTCCCTGCTCCCTCTTTACCGAATGACATATGTAGCCCTAAACGTAATCCAGCGGAATTTGACAAAAATATATGGGCTAAGTATCAAATCTGCCATTTCCGTCGCCGTTCCGCTGTATTGCGTGGGAGCCTCTAATCCCATTGATTAGTTGTTTAATTAATAATGAATGTGTATTCCAAATTAAGTTAAAATCGAACCATGCATTCAGAAGTTACAGTGAATTTTATGGGATTTCCCAAATGTACTAATCATCAAAAGCTGCACTTGTTCGTAAAGTGAACAAGACGAGATTGCCTTTATTCGCTAACTGTAACACTCTCCGACAAACGTTTACTCCCTACGTATAAAACTAAGCGAACAAGGCTGAATCGCTGGATACCACGACAAAGGATTAATCTTGTCTGTAACAACTTAAGACTAAACGACTCTAGGAGGTAGGAGAGTCGGTCACATGGCATGATTAACGTTGCTCTCGTACGTTTTGTTCTCTCTTTGTTACGCTTAGCGAGTAACTGGTGGTCGCATATCAGAACGAACACAAGCTACTCTGGTGGACCGTTACTCTCTTGTTCTTTGTCGCTAGAAGCGATTTCTTAGCATCCCTGGTTGTTATCATATACGACTCAAAGTAGAGATTGGCGTTCAGATCCGGAACCGGTTGAATGATCCGGATCTCTAAAGTGAGTGAATGATTCGTGGATCATTTTTTAAAAGATCCGGTTCACCAGATCAGCAAATTATTTGACTATTTGTAAGGAAATAATAAAATAAAAAGTTCATTCTTTGTAATCCATACGCTTGTAAACAAGAAAGGGTAAAGTTATTGTCAGGACTGTTCAAAAGTGTGAGACAAAATGACGAAGGTTTCACTTTTTTGCATTCTCCTTACGTTTTGTTCAAAGGATCGGATCCGGTTGAAAGATCCGGATCATTAGAATGAATGACCCAGATCTGATCCGTTCATCAAAGTGATCCGTTTTGCCCATCTCTAATTCAAGCCACATTTGTACGTACAACAACAAGGCATCCGAATCGTATCAATGTAGTTCATATTGTACACTAAAGCTCTTGTCAATAATAAATCTCCATCTAGATTATGATTGTCAAAATTTTGCTACTTTTTAAGAGTTGCTGAGTAGCGCAAGGGTAGAGCACCAGCCTTTAGTTCCAGAGGTCAAATGTTCGAGACAGGGTTGTTATCATTTATTCACTAAGTCGTATACATATTCATGAAAACCCGAGAAAGTCCTTATTACCAAGTCAACATTTTGATACGTATTGCAAATGATATAGGTTACCATATGCCTACAATGAATCATGTATATAATGCACAAAACTGCCATATACCAACTGAAGTGGAGGCCATATACGTACTGAACAATGACTTGCTTGAGTTTTCGTAAGCATTAATACGATCTATATAAAAATATAACAAGCCCCGTCTCGAACATTCGACCTCTGGATCTAAAGGCCGATACCCTACCATCGGTGCTACTTAGCAACTCTTGAAAAGCAGAACTATTTTGACAATCATAATGTAGATGAAAGTTTAGTACTGACAAGAGCTTCGATATTACAAATTACGATATATACTACATTTATACGATTTAAGTACGTCGTTGTTACATGTATAAACCTGGGGTGACATTGCGCATCTCGAATCGAATCACTCGATTCGTACGTTTTTGCATTCGTTTCGAAAAAATTGCGGCATTATGTATTTCGTTCGACTTCATTCAGTTGCAGTACAAGATTTCGAATGGCGCTGTACTAGCTCAATCGAGTATGTTCTGTCAAACGAAATGTAAACAGAGAGAATAAGAGATAGCTGTCTCCGTGTTTATTATGCCGCCCGCTGGAGAGACAGTCTTCAGCGCATTGCGAATGTGAGTAAACAAAGAGAATATGAGTAATTTCATCTGCGTGAAGCATGTTGCCTGTTGGAAAGGCATCCTTCAGGGCATGAATTGGCAGTTAATTTATAAACAAGCAAATCGTGCTCAATTGTAATTGTAATTGTAATTTATCAGCCTTCACACTGGCCAACAGCGTTCGCCCATCTACACTTAATACTTGTGACAGATATATGATGCGGAAATCACTGTACAGCATAAAATCATATATCTGTCACCCAGAATCACGGTGGTATTACCCAAGCAATGATGATTCTACGCTGATACGTACCCTGCTCTGCGCCCGTTGTATACAACGTTACAGGTACAGCGCAAAGCAAATTTGAATGCAAGCAATGCTAGTAACGCATACAATGGCCCCATCTGGTTGCGGTCACTATCAATTATTGACGATAAAACATAATAAGAAAATGTTTTTTTTTTCTTGTTGGAATATGAGAGCGACCAATGAACGTTTACGTCGGCGATTTATTTGTATATTACATTTTTATTCAAACTACTTATTTTACAAATTTATATCACTAAATTTACTAAATGATTTGTTCAGTAGGCATATATTAATAAAAATATTGTAACTGTTTGTCCTGGAACGCTGATTTTGTTTTCTTAGTTTGTTGTAATTATTTATTATAAAAAGGAAACGTCAACATATTTTCTATTTATATCTGAACTAATTATTTCCGAACAATTAAATGAATATTTCATCACGTACAAGAACACTTCTTAAGTGTTTTATATTCAATTATCGATCAAAAAGGAAGATTTTTTCGTGTAAGTAATACTTAACAGCACAGATAAATGCAACCATCCTTTTACTAATTTTAACATTAAGTGTCCAGACGTCTCGGATTATGCAGGACAGTCTCGGACTCAGCCTGCTTGACCCGAATTGCCCGGAAAATGTCCCGCATTCCCACATGATGAATCTGTAAATTCTGGATAAGTTATGGAATTCGTAAGAAATTGGATTTAAAGTCCAGATCCGAAAAACCAGAAGAAAAAAATCTTGGGCACTATAGAGGGTCTAATGGAGGTTTAAATAATTTTGAGAATCTAGGACATTTCCGTATATATGTACTGAAAAATCAACAAAAGTTGAAATAATGTGTCAAACTCTGAATAACAAAATCTAAGGAATCTGAAGTGCATAGTTGATTACCCGGGAGGGTTTAAGGAATGTGGGAATATTAAGAATTTGTATGATTTACGGAGTTAAACGTATCTGAAGATATTCTGTAAAGTTTAGATCATGACAATGATCCAATCGAAGCTCTAGTATCTAAAAACATGAGATATCAGAAAATGTGAGAAATCATTTTGGAGTATCCTTAAAACTGCAAAGATTTATAAATCTACAAAGTCAGGAAAACGTCTTCAAAATCCGAAGAATGCGAAAATGCACAGTGATTGTTCAGACTGAACATATTTTGTAAGACAACGGACAATGCCTGGTAGACTGGTGAAGAATATTTTGCATATCGAAGAGTTTCCACGATTGGAGCAGGAATCGAACCCTCACCTCATAACAACACAATACACGCAGACGGCCACGAGGTCTAGGCTATAAAAAATCACATTTAAAAAATATTCGAAAAATCCCAAGATTATAGGTTATTTTTTTATATCGAGTTTATATGTAAATGAGCAGTTAGTATTCACTGGTTGTTGTAAATTGAGGGAAAAAAAGACTCTTTTCTTTCTAGGAAATTTAGGCGTTTTCTTAACTTTCCAGGACTCGCTTGGTCCTAAACCGCTCACGCAGTCCCGCTTCTGTTGTGAACGATAAGCGTGCTTTTTTCGAAGGTGTTGTACTTTTTACAACGGCGCGAGTCCCCGAAGGTTAAGTGATTTTTTTGGGGCGTAAATAGGGATTTTTCGTTTTTTGTCAATCTTAATAATCATAAAAAAGCGGAACATATTTGTAAAATAATTTTGATAATGACAAATTTACTTTGTTATAAATTTTACAGATATGTAGTAGTGTTTCTTTACATAAATCAAAAATTCACCAAGTGTGTTTCGAACAACAATAAAATCGTTTAAAATAATCGCCAAAAGGCCGGATTTTTTTTTGTGTCTTTATTAAGGAGACTTTCAGCCCGAGGCTGGCTCGTCTCCGTAAAGGCCGGATATTAACGAAATATTTATTTAATATATTTAGAGGCTATGCAAAAAAAATAGTAAATGCATTTTTATTATTTTGTTAGAAAATCTATATATGTAACGCAGATAATACGATAGTAACACAGCGAATGGTGAAAAAAGATGTGTGTCATCCTGCTGCTGTACGCGTACAACATGATACGTGTATCAGTGTACAGAAATCATATGTCTGTCGATAGTATAAGTTAGGTGAAGACCTACCAAGCCTTCACCGTTATCATGCGCTAGACCGTATAGTACACCGGCTTCCAACCACAAGCAGGCGCTGGGTTTAACCAGTCCCACAAGTATCGGATACATTAAAAGAAAAGAGAGTTGATAGGAAAGGGAAATGTAGTTGAGAAGATTTACGATTGCTGAAACGAGACAACGATTTTATGATTAGTATAGTAACTCCACGTAGACGAATAACGATTATCTCTTAGATCCATGAGTTCAACTCCATGCCTCTCTGTCAACTCTAACTCCATGTTGGATGTTGCTGTTCTTCAAAAGCCGGTCGTCTGTAACAAAAAAATAATGAGGGGGCCTCCATCATTGGCCCCAAAGAATTAGTGATTGTTCTTTAGACCGTTTTTACGATATTAAATGGAGAATAGATAGGTATTTTGAACCGACTTCTTTCACTTCTATTAGAATATATGATTTTTAATCCCAGTTCTACCCGTTTCGAATCTCAAGTATACATCACATTGCTACATTGCTCCTATTTATTTAATGAATAAAACAATGAAGATTTGAATCATACAACTAAACAAAATAATATATCTCCTGCGTCGCGTCATGCTGAAAAACAAGCTCCCTATCATTTGCTGCCTAAGTATATAACTAATCAAACTGAACCAAAACAACCACACCAAACCTAAAAAACTCCTTATCGATCCCGAGTCAGCCGGCTGACACGCGTCAAAAATATGTTCCATGCGTGCCCTCCCCGGATAAAAAATATCATTAAAATATCATAAATTTTATTGTTACAACACCATTTAAAACATAATTTTTACCATTGAATATAATGGAATTTTGACAATAAAATCACATGAGAAATAATGGTTTTCCACGATAAAATGAATGGTAAATGGGACTTTTACAATTAAAAAGGGGGGTTGTTATGTATCTTTACAATAAAAAATCGAAAATTTTCCATACAAAATTCGGAGCAAAACAATTGATTTTACGGTTCTTCAATGGGATGATTTCGAGCGACAAAACAGTAGAAAACATTGTGTTTTAAATGTTTTCAATTACTGTTTCTATTGTTTTACAATATAAATACAACAGGATTTAGAATGCATTATACTCCAATATTACAATAAAAATACAATACAATTAATTGTTTTACAAATTATTTTATTTCCCTTCGATTGTTTTGCATATTTTTAGACGAATCCAACGCACTACTTCCAAAGTTAAGTGGGTTGCCTGTATCTGGAGAAAAATCCAACATCGGTTTATAAAGCTTACTAACTTTGTTCCGAATAGACAATACATATCCAGTTTTCCGCGAGCGGTAATGGCCGCCAGCTTGCCTGCGGGTCAGTCTCTGATTTGACGTTTCTGGAGGTCAACTGCACCCACCATTCGATCATTTTGATCAATGTGGTATATAAGAAGGCTGAATCTGCACCTTCTTATATGCAACATTGGTCAAAATGCTCGGAGCGGTGGGTGCAGTTGACCTCCAGAAACGTCAAAACAGAGACTGACCTGCAGGCAAGCTGGCGACCATTACCGCTCGCGGAAAACTGGATAGATATAAACCTGTGAAAAATGTAAATTATAAAAGAATGTCAGTTTTACTAGAAAAAATACGTCGAGAAGAAAAGAAAAAAATTACCAGCATCAGTTCTTATTATCCCGTTGGTGAGATTGGCCAATGGTAGCCACTGAACGATCTTCAATCAGTGACCAGCAAGCAACAGTATTTTATTTATCATAAGCTTCATTTCTGAAAAGGAACAAGGATATATGTTACCAGGCATGTCATCAGATATTATCAGGAGGGTGAAACAGCTGTCAAACTACATAGATAACCCAGCTACCTCACATCGTTTTTGGTACTCTCGTTTTTGGTACCCAGTTTTTGGTTAGTTCACCCTAATAAATGGCATAATAGAGTAAACGAGTTCTCTGACGTAAGTGCCTATTTTCGATAATTATTGAATTATCCACCGTGATTTCGATAAAAACATGCAATTATGTTGATTTTTTGTACAGTAAACATTAGTATAGATGAAATAATGATCGATTCCATCAATAGAGATAATAAATCATCGAGGAAGATAGTCGGTGTTGACGGAATAGTCGGTGTTGGCGGAATACTTGTTATAGAAAAGACATGTTGGGTACTAAATTTCAACGCAAAACATGAACTGTTTGACAATTGAATGACTAAAATGTTTGCGAAGGAAATGAAAGGTCCACCCAGCAGTAAAAATACGAAATGAGTTCATTTTAACTATTGTTATTTGAAACGAAAGACAGTGACTGATGTTGCATATGGGATCACCAGCCGAATGGTAATAAAAGTACAGTTTTTTGTTTTGTGCAATATAATTCGATAATTTATTCATTGATTTTGTTCGCATTAAAATATATACATATAAAAAAAAACAATCATGATCTTCAATCTGGTCATTTTAGGTATTACAATATTCGTCGCCCGTTCGCAAGAGGCATTTGATTCAACCCAGCTTCCAAATTCGGTTGAAATATAACTGGATCATCGCCGGCACCTGCTAATAGGTCTTGCTCCAAGCGTGCTTGAATCACTCCTACAGTATTGTCAGAGCCGAAGTCCGACCGAGTACAGATATTTTCGGAGGCATATTCGCGTCGCATATGTGCTTCTCACATCCCGGAATGGCAACCGGCCGACTGCAGTGCATTTAGCTGTGATTGCATTTACAAGCTTGTTTTCATCAGCTTCACTAAGACACAAACTCGGTATCGCATCTTTTTTCAGTTTCCGTTTACCTTTCACTAGCAGGAAATCGTCATCCCTGAAGTGTCGAGAGCAAATTCTTGCATGCTCGCTGAAGAAGCAATCAGTCCTACACAATACTTCCATCCAGCAAATGTTTCTCTCGGGATTCGTAGGAATTCTGTTGAGACACAATTGCGATAAGGAATAGAAAATATCATAAAATATAATTCTACTCTTACCTGTAGGTAAAAGAACCACCCTCTTCAATGCGCAAATGCATGTCGTTGCAGCAAGAGGCTATTAAGCACCGCAATATTATTGAATTGGCCACTTTCCACCATATAACACCGGAACAAAGTAGGAACTGGGTGACTTTACGATTTGTTGTTGTTGAAAAAAACAAAAACAAAACAGATCAAAACAACAACAATCGACGCCATGTTGAATCGATGTGAGGTAGGCGATATTTTGACGTCTTCAGTCCCCTGGATATTATGATGATAAAATTTTCATTTATTTTTTGTTCGAGATGAACCACTGCGTTCATTATTTACATTAAACTTTTGTAGTACATATAAGATTATGATTACCGGTGGTGAGTATAAACCGTTTGTCAACGCAGTATCATTACTTGACACTTTACCGGTCGCTACAAAAGATATTTTAGTTACTAGATAAAGATTGTCGCTTCGGTTCCCTTTGTTCTGCTGTCCGAAACATGTGTGGTACATACCTGTCAGATCGTATGGATTTTCCTTCTTTGACATTTAGCTCCCCTATCCTTGCCAGCAAAAGATGTTCCGGACAGCGACGACAGCGACAATCTTTATCTAGTAGCTAAAATATCTTTTGTCGCTACTAAACGCGCTGCTAAAACCAGTAGCGCAGCTGACAGGTGACCAAATTGACCAAATAACAGCGCTACTATTTGATGAACTATCAAACGTCGAACGTCACCGATACGGAATGCAGCCACCAAAATGATAACCGAAAATAGTGACCGATGCGAAAAAGAGTGACTAATCTAAAATGACAGTACAGTAAGGGTGATCAGAATACTCGCGCCCAGTAATGATGCTCTAACGCGCTTCAACACTTTAGATACTTACCACGGTACAGAAGCCATAGTGAGCTACCGCTTGCCCAGCAGCAGAAACTGTAATGAAAAAGACACTTTCTGCACCATACAGTTTCATTATTTTCATCTCTTCACTAACCATAAACAAAACTGTACACGCTCAAATGAATCCAGCCATTCTCCGAGTAAAATCATAAGCAAAAGTTTTTGTTCCCTTTAATTTTTTTGAAATCAAATTTGTATTGCATAACATTTCTAGACCTGCAACAAGACCTGCAATATGAAAATATATACTTGAGAATCGGTATAACATTTTTTTTTATTTAACAAACAAAGCTATTGTAATTTTATTGTTTTCAATTTTTATTTCATCAATATAATAATTCCATGAAATATTCCAAAATTATATTAATTCAATAACATTAGACGGATTTCCAGATCATCCAAACCGAATACTTTTAAAATTTGTTTAGTTTTTGGATGAGCAATACTAAACATAAGCGAACAATAAAAATATAATAGAATATATCAGAAACATTTAAATATATTGTTTTTTTAATGTACGTACAATAAAGATCTTTTACAACCGTAAATATTTTACAATAAGCATGCAATAGTTTGTATTGTTTGCCACACAATCTATTGTATTTCAATGGGTTATGTCATACAAGTTACTGTAAATTTTTATCCGGGTCCACATTAAGTAATATTATGAGTGCTGATCACTTATGACACCGAAAGATCGTGACTAAAATAGAGGGAGACAGATGTTGTTTCCGCTTATCAGTTTAGCATCATCAGTGGAAAATAATGTTGAAAATAAAGTTGATTTACTTTGGTAATCAAAATGATATCCTTACCGCCCCGAAACTACCATTACTCACTGAATCGGGGAATAAATGCAATGTCACGCAGAGTTTAAACCCTCTCTTGCGCTAAGTAATACTGAAAACAAACCTTCTAATAATATGATGCGTAGAAACAATCCTAAAATTGTGCGTGGTAAAATAAGTTATATTATTAGTTAATTTTGTTAAACCCTAACTACCCCACATTACACTGGCCCGCTTGGAGTCATCCGGTGGCACTTGGTCTTAGCATTCGTTTTCTTTTTAAATTCTATAACAATTAACCACGCTTACCCCCCATATTAGTAATATGTAGAACGAATGCTTGACTATTACTATACTAAGTATGGTAAAAGACCGGAAGTAATAATTGGGCCAGCCACCAATGACTATAAAATCTATATTTTTTATTGAGCAGTTGAAACCGATTAAAACATTATGCCAATACGACATGTTTTATAAATTGAGATATAGTTACGACACAAATTATAAGTTTTTATTATTAATTGCATATTATTCGGCAACTCGGCCGTACGTAAAACTTTTTTTTTGTTAAATGTCTGAGCTGTGCATATGCACAGCACATGTTTCTAAATGGACAAATTGATATGAAATTTGCGAAAAAGAATCCACGTGTCTTGTAGGGACTCGAACCCTCAACCTCCTACTTTCTAGATAGGCGTGATAACCCCTACACAACAAGACCACTTGAAGGTCACGTTTGCGGAAAAGCCATCAGAATCCGAGTACCAACTTCAACCACAATTAGCTTTTTTTTTGAAAATTGAATATCGTTCGGATGCTTGATTTGTCCAATCTTCACATGTGCTTTACTGTTGTATATCCACAGTCAAGCGAGTGCACATTGTTTATTAATCGAGAGGATCACACTCTATGCCCCCTACAACGAGTTGGGCGGATTTGTGCCAAAAGCTTGCTTGGCTAAAGCATTTGATTGCTCTAATTGTAATCAAGTGTCGGTCTTCCACCGTCATTAGTCGTCTGAGTACTCGCGACCGCATGCGTAGAGCAATCAAACTCATCAAATGCTTTAGCATTTATTATATTTATTTGAGTTTATGCCACAGATCCAATTTTGAGCTAAATAATTTAAAGCTAAAAAAGGATTCAATAATACATTACTTTGATGTTTCCATGTGTTTTAGTTAAATGCACTTGGGTCATCTCTTGCGCGTTTTTTTATTTAACTCAACTATTTTTACGTATATTTTGGATTATATACGTTTTTACGCAGATTTTCATCATAGATTTTTCACGCGGTTTATCGAAATCGTCAAGAAATACGTGAAAACTGCAAAAAAAAAACGATTTGAGTTGAAGTCGTTTTTACGAGGATTTCGGGATAATTAGAGATTGCATATTGTCTGGAAATTATAAAAGTAGGTATACTAATGACATTCTTTTCTTCAAGCTACAATAATGAAACATTTATACTCTTCCCGTAGAGTAATAAAAACAAATATGATGAAAAACTTTTAGCAAGAAATGACTCTCGAAAGCTATAAAGGTGACGAGTGATTTTCATTCGACTTGAGTCGTTTTTCAGTGTGCTATCGAGTCTTCATAATGCCAAAACATCTCGTTATTCTTGTACCTCCTCGAGAATACTCGAACGATGAGTCGTTTTCGAGATCGAATCGAAAGCCGTAATGTCAAACATGTTCGACTCGACAGAATTCCGTTCGAATCGAGATGCACAATGCCACCCCTGATTTGAATCGCGTATGAAAACTGTATTCGGACAATGTTCATGCATAATGCAACGTACACATCAGTCAAGCAGTTTGACGAACATTGACTCCGCCCCCAAGAAAACGCTTCGGTTGCTGCTTTGTTTGAACGTGTGTGAAGTTGTTCGAACAACCATTTGACAGTTGACGGCTCGGTTGGAAAAAATTAAAACGGTTTGATTTTGGTTTGAGTTGTCGGGGGTGGAGTCAGGGTTCGCCGAACATGTTTGAGCATTTGTAGTGAAGTTGCACAAACCCTCATATATATTTTAATGGTAGGTGCTCAAGTTGGCGCTTCGGTCGTTCGTGTGTGATATTGTTGGTCGAATAAATTGATTGTTCGTGGCGCTGTTGGTAAAACTTGATGGATGTTTGAATAAACGAGAGGTGGAGTCAATGTTGGTCAAACTGCTTGACCGTGTGAACGTTCCATAAGAACGATTACGCAGCATTCCAAATGATTCTGCGAACATATTTACGATGTTGAAACGTCAACAACAGCAAAGTTTTATTTCACCGTGTTTACCTCCGAAATTGTTTTATTTAGTCGTATTTCAAGTTCTTACACGCATTTTTGGCATTGAAACGGAACGGTAATCAGCAGCGCAATAGCACTTTATGGATAGATCGGCGTTTAAGCATATCGAAAGGAATGAAGTAAGTAAAATTGAATTAATTTGAAGATAAGATTCAGTGGGCTTCGGTAGGCGTACAGGAGTAAGTAGCTATATACGTGAAACGCTCATCAATATACGATTTGTATAACAATGCGCGTCCGTATAAACGATATTTCCGATTCAATCCGATCAAACCGATATTGTTTATTTTGATTTATGACTTTCTCGAAATGAATCGTAAATATTCCAAATTCAGGTATTAGATACGATAGTTATAATATTTTGGCCACCTTTATTGGTGCTTATATACGATTTTGACACTAAATAGCATCACATGCGATGAAATTTGTCTTTTCATATACGATTTGTGGTTGGCTGGGTAAGCACGTATATGGCCTCCACTTTAGTAGGTATATAACGATTCAGTGCATTATATACATAATATAATAATATAATATAAAATAATTCAGAATTATTTCGATCAGTTCCAGCTCCAGCAGTTCGTTAAATGTTTCAAATTCTATTGGAAATTACTATGTTTTTTTTCTCTGTACTCCCGTCAGTTTGATACATGGGAATTATTTTTTCTTAGGCAAACCAGGAAAACCGAATAAATTCTGTATCAGAAAATTCTCAATTACACTGAATTTGATTTTACGCGGGGCATTCGTACCTCACGAAGAAACACGTGAATACCCAAAATCCGCGTAGAAATAGTCGTGTAAACAGTCGCGTAAAAAGCGACCCAAGTGTAGTAGTATTGCAAGTACTCCAGTAAGCAAGTTCTGACGACACGCTTTTGAAGTAACTGTTTTTCAAGTTTGCTCTGAGATATTTTTTTTCAGTTGGTTCACGTCTTAACAATAAATCTTCATCCCCATCATTTTTGTCACCAAATGCATACATTCACTCACCTTTTAACTAGCGCTTTGTGTTCATTCTCCTGACTGATGGCCACCATCGCATGCTTACACGTTGGTACCACTTTCTGCTTAATCGTCCAGTAGCAGGTCACGTTCCGCGGATACATTCCCGGATAGTTCGGACTTTGCAGCCGACAACGCTTCCGATAGCATTCGTCGTACTGCCTTGTACAATACGTCCCAGGGGTGACCTTCCCCAGCTCCAGCAGCTCATTCGGGGCTCCGTATCTGCGAAAAACAATCGAACATAAGTTTATCGAAACGAAAATCTGTTTGATTTCGAAAGGTTATGAAAACATCGGAAAAGTTTGCCTTCCTCTCTTCCATTCTTCCGTTCAACCCAATCAAATCTTGCTTCCGTCCACATTCACACAATAACCGCTCGAGCGTAACCATCACTCGAAGTCCCTCCCACCACAGGCGAAAACTTCCGGAGACAGAAATCTCAATTTCAAACAAAACTGCCGAACATGCGTTGTGTTTGTGTTTTTATGTGTGTATGTGCGTACATATTGGAGAAGGGGGTACTTCATCTCTATCCACAAGTCCTTGGCGCGTATGCTCGTCCAAGTCAAAAAAACAAACAAGTTTGTATGAAGGTGAAGATGATACCCTTTCTCCGTGTATTGCGTCACCGAAGTTGGATTGCTACAGTTGATCACAGAAGAGTGCGACTCGTTGGGATAGCTTAAACCAATTACTTACTAGGGGGAAGATACAACGCATGAATAATTGACTTTCATGATATAGGAAAAAACCTTATTTTAAAGTTTAAACAAAAAGCAGATAATGAAGCACAGAGTACACTGTGTTGAGCGTCCAATGTGAAGCAATTCATATTGGCCATGATTGTCAATTCATTGTCAAGATTGAAACTAATTTAGCAATCCTATTACTTCAGCGCAATAAAATACCGCATAACTGTTCAAACATATGCAATATATATTCTACAAAAAACATCGTCCTATACCGGTTTCATCTGTAATCGTAAACGATTCTGAGATTCCTCCAACCGCCGCCGGTACCCGAACAGTGGCAACGAGAACAGTCGGTTTCTCAATTTTTTGCTTGATCGGTTCCAAATTGAGGCGAATAAATGAATCAATGAATACGGATTTGGTCGGGTATCGCAATGGCACGTGAATATGGTTTTGGCAGGGGTAGAAAAAAAAGGGAGCTTAGTATCCCTTACACCGACTGTTGCCCTGGAGCAAAATGGAAACGATCGAACGGAAGAACGGATGAACATCCGAACGAATCAACTAAATCCTCTGACAACCGCAAAGAAGACAAATCAATTCATTCCCCTTCCTGGGCCCGGCTATGCCACGTGTTACCGCTCCGGTGTGGCGCCATCGTCGTGGATTTGCTGTTGGGCACACCTTTCCATGCTTTTGCGACTCGGGAAAGCTTCGACCGAAAATCTTCGTTAATGGAACACTTTCCGATAAAGGATTGGAAGATTTTTGTGTCAAGATGTGAATTGAAGGAACAAACGAGGAGCACTTTAACTTTGAATACGATCAAATAAGCAAGTGATAGCAAAGTATCGGGGTGCGAATTGTAATCAAAATTGAATCCAATCAAGCGGAAATTGATTGAGAATGTTATGATTGAATGAGAATCAAATTATAAGGAACTGTAATTTGGGACCGATATAAAACAAACAAAAAAATCAGCTTTTTATCTATCCCGGGACTGTCATCATTCTACTCTGAATGTCTTGACTTCGTTCTGATATTGTTGACTAACACAAAATTTTAGCTCAATCGGACTTTGCTGAGGGTATGAGCAAAGCGGTCAAAATTTGACTGTCTTGAAACACGAAAATTTTCCAAGGGGGGAGGGGATTCAAGATCCTTTTTTTATGTCAAACATCTTAGAAATCATAAAACGTCGAGATCTGGTGTTATCTCGAAAAAAAAAAAAATAGAAAAAAAGGTCTTTTTCTGAATTTAGGAATAAAAAACGTCGAGATCGGGTGTTTTTGGGACTTAAACAATTTTGAAACTTGGAAAAACTTTCGAAATCAATTTTTTTTATGCCTAATGCATTTTTAACATGAAACAACACCACATATCGACGTTTCATGCATTTCTAAAACATTTGGCATCGAAAAAAAATATTTCGAAAAAATTTTCAAGTTCCAAAAAGTCATTTTTTTTTCAAAAAAAAATTGTTTGGAGGTAACACCAGATCTGATCCAGATGTTTCATGCATTTCTAAGACATCTGGCACCAAAAAAAATTTGGTTTCGAAAAATCTTCTATCTATTCATCTATCTATCTATCTATCTATCTCTCTATCTATCTATCCGGAGGAAATTCCGGAGGAACTTCCGGAGGAATTCCTGAGGAAATCCCGGAGGAATTTCTGGAGGAACTTCCGGAGGAATTCCTGGAGGAACTCCCGGAGGAATTTCTGGAGGAACTTCCGGATGAACTCCTGGAGGAATTTCCGGAGGAATTCCTGGAGGAACTTCAGGAGGAATTCCTGGAGGAACTTCCGGAGGAATTCCTGGAGGAACTTTCGGAGGAATTCCTGGAGGAACTTCCGGAGGAATTCCTGGAGGAACTTCCGGAGGAATTCCTGGAGGAACTTCCGGAGGAATTCCTGGAGGAACTTCCGGAGGAATTCCTGGAGGAACTTCCGGAGGAATTCCTGAAGGAACTTCCGGAGGAATTCCTGGAGGAACTTCCGGAGGAATTCCTGGAGGAACTTCCGGAGGAATTCCTGGAGGAACTTCCGGAGGAATTCCTGGAGGAACTTCCGGAGGAATTCCTGGAGGAACTTCCGGAGGAATTCCTGAGGAACTTCCGGAGGAATTCCTGGAGGAACTTCCGGAGGAATTCCTGGAGGAATTCCTGGAGGAACTTCCGGAGGAATTCCTGGAGGAACTTCGGAGGAATTCCTGGAGGAACTTCCGAGGAATTCCTGGAGGAACTTCCGGAGGAATTCCTGGAGGAACTTCCGGAGGAATTCCTGGAGGAACTTCCGGAGGAATTCCTGGAGGAACTTCCGGAGGAATTCCTGGAGGAACTTCCGGAGGAATTCCTGGAGGAACTTCCGGAGGAATTCCTGGAGGAACTTCCGGAGGAATTCCTGGAGGAACTTCCGGAGGAATTCCTGGAGGAACTTCGGAGGAATTCCTGGAGGAACTTCCGGAGGAATTCCTGGAGGAACTTCCGGAGGAATTCCTGGAGGAACTTCCGGAGGAATTCCTGGAGGAACTTCCGGAGGAATTCCTGGAGGAACTTCCGGAGGAATTCCTGGAGGAACTTCCGGAGGAATTCCTGGAGGAACTTCCGGAGGAATTCCTGGAGGAACTTCCGGAGGAATTCCTGGAGGAACTTCGGAGGAATTCCTGGAGGAACTTCCGGAGGAATTCCTGGAGGAACTTCGGAGGAATTCCTGGAGGAACTTCCGGAGGAATTCCTGGAGGAACTTCGGAGGAATTCCTGGAGGAACTTCCGGAGGAATTCCTGGAGGAACTTCCGGAGGAATTCCTGGAGGAACTTCCGGAGGAATTCCTGGAGGAACTTCCGGAGGAATTCCTGGAGGAACTTTCGGAGGAATTCCTGGAGGAACTTTCGGAGGAATTCCTGGAGGAACTTTCGGAGGAATTCCTGGAGGAACTTCCGGATGAATTCCTGGAGGAACTTCTTTGGAATTCCTGGAGGAACTTCTTTATGAATTCCTGGGGGAACTAAAATTCAGAAGCATTTCCAATGAACTTCCGGAGGAATTCCTGGAGGAACTTCCTTAGGAATTCCTGGAGGAACAAAAATTTCAGAAGCATTTTCAATGATATTTCTTGCTTTTAGAAGTGAAATCGACAAACCAATTGAAAAGCATTTTTTCCATGTCAAACAATAAGATCCAACTTCAAAACCTGTCTTCAATCCATTCGACACTTTACATATTCGTAAACAGTACCTAGTAAATCAGTACCCAACTGGTTCAGTTACGACAAAGTGGATTTTCCAGAGAAGTTCTGTCGAGAGCTAATAGAGCAAGCTCCAAAGAAATTCCCGAGTATAACTCTGAAGAATTTCCCAAGCAGAAGAGTCTTGGGAAGAATTTTGGATGAAGTTTTCAAAGTAGTTTTAAAGGCATTTTAAAATGGATTCTTAATCGATTTCTCAGAGGATATTTTCAAATATCACCCGATTTTTTAATCCTTTGTTGGCTATGGTCGATGAGATTCCTGGGAAAATTTCCGGAGCTAATTGCTTGAAGAACTTTTGGAGGACAACTCTCAGATAAATTTTATCAGATGTTTTGGCTAATTATTACTCAGAGTGTTTTACGATCTTTTCCGGTATCCTGAAAGTGTGTGAGTTATACACCAAAATGAGTTATTATACATTTTGGTTTTGATTACGGATGATTAATTAAGCTATGCGGGAAAAATAGACGACAGGTAAACTTGATGGAAAATTGTGCTCGATTCAGTTTACACGAGTCATTTTGATTCAATAAAACTCACCAATTCTAACGGGTGCGTATTGGAAAAACGGCAGTATAATATCATGGAAATAGTTTCTGTATGTATTCCAACAACGACAACTATAATGCTGATCACATTCATGAGATTTAGACATCCCTGAGTGAAATCATCAGATTGCCAACTGCGCTGTTCCGCTTTAAGTCCTTCCAACCAACATTTGACCCATGCTTGACGAAACACGACCCTTGACTGTTTACCGACGACGGCCAAGTGTGTAAGTCCTTGGTAACACCGTGACCCGGTGCCTGGTAAGAGCAGATTCTTTGTAATGGCTGCATTCATCCAGCGTTCGACGAAAGAACACGTAAGAAAGTGCATAAGTGTCTTGCCATATTTGACAAACAAACTACAGACATACCCAACCAGCTGTGCACCGGAGTTTGATGCACGGCCATTCCGACGACATGGCTGGGCACAGGCCTTCCTTCCGAATGAAAAGGATTCCGTTATTCCTGGACTTGAATGGGACAAATCCATTCAAAGAAAGGCAGCAAGAAGCAAACCAGAAAGGATAAACACACACACACAAATTGCAGTGGGTACTAATCCAAATAGTTTCTCTACCTCGTCTGCTTTAGCTCTGGCAGTGCTGCTTGAGTTAGCTTCAAAGATTGTAAAAGATGCACAAATGCGAAAGGAAAGCGAGCGCGGGGGGCTTTGGGTCAACATCGACGAAATCAACATGGAATGTGACGTTACTCTTGAATGATTACAAACCGGAGAGAACGGAAACGGGTGACGATGGAGGATGCCTACCGAAACGGAAATGGTGCAAGCAAAACTTGTTTGGGTCCAAATTTTGCTTTGCCCTGGGTGGGTGGGTGGGTTTATGCATCTACCTACAAAGATGGTTCATGCTTCTGAAACTCGAGTTGAGGAGTTGCCGGATGATCTGGATGTTCGTTTGGAACGTTGATATGAGCCTTTGGGCCGTTCGGGGAAGGGCATGCATGACAATGAGCGACACTTCAAGACTGCACCTGTGGCAGATGAATGAGAACTGAAACGGAAAATAAACAGACAAACATGTGACAGGTTCTCGGAATGGGTTTTTACAATGAAGTACCTTCCTGCCGATGTGGAGATGTGCCGTAGGAAATTGGATAGTTGATTGACTCTGGAAAATTATTGAAGTTTTCTGTGTATGGTAGCAGGGGATAGCGGGAGATGATTCGATAGCGCTGAAACATAGTGCATTCACCCGGAACATAGGGAACACAATGTGTAATACATGTATGTAAACACAGTGGGGCCCTATTTAGCCGTGCGGTAAGACGCGCAGCTACAAAGCAAGACCATGCTGACGGTGGCTGGGTTCGATTCCCGGTGCCGGTCTAGGCAATTTTCGGATAGGAAATTGTCTCAATTTCCCTGGGCATAAAAGTATCATCGTGTTTGCCTCATGATATACGAATGCAAAAATGGTAACTTGGCTTAGAAACCTAGCAGTTAATAACTGTGGAAGTGCTTAATGAACACTAAGCTGCGAGGCGGCTCTATCCTAGTGTGGGGATGTAATGCCAATAAGAAGAAGAAACACAGTGGAAACGTTAAAGTGACAATCTATAGTTTCAAATATTTCTAGTTGTTATTCATTCAACGTATGGACACATTTCTGAGTCTTTTGCGAAGATTCAATATCTAAATAGTCGTTTTTTGAGAAGATCACATAAATATTTTGAAATATTAGGAACACTATTGATTTTGATTTAGACAAACACTCATTAACTCAAATTCTAAAAGATCAAAGTGGCCAGGGTTGATGAGAACTCATGTTGGGCAAAGTCGTTGGGCCATGAGGTAGAAGTAGGTTGACCATAAGTGCCTACCTATTTAATGAGACAGTATATCGTTTTCAGGCCTTATTGCACTATCGCGTCGAAAAAAATCTTCATTTTCTCCCGTTTTTGCGGTGGAACTACTGTTGTGAGATCTCCGGTAGCGGTAGAGCGTAATTGCTAAAGCGGACAAAATGCACACAAACTGGAGGACAATTGCTCAACAATGAAATGAAATTCGACAAATGCCATAATTGCTTATTCAATACATATATTCGAAGCCCAATGATATTTCTTCCACTGCTCCTGTCATCTAATGTTCCCTTTCTCTAAATTTTCTGCTTACAAGCTAACATCATGCGTACTCACGAATTTTCGTCTTGGGTGCACTCTGGCCTACCAACTCTCTGACGGCTCACATGCCGCCGGGATTGCCCGCCTCATACACACTACCATCGCGCCACTTGCCCGACGAACGTCCTCCGCTGGAGACCCCTCTGACCGTCCAGTGCGACCACGTTGCTGGATGGAGTCTCTCCGAGGCGTCTGATTCCCTCGTCGAAATTTTCACACCCTTAGCGTTATCGTTATGCTTCCGCCTCCGGTTCGGTTCCTTCCGAAGCCAACGATCTGATCGTCCGGTGGGTTGGGACAAACCGTCCGAAGAAAGCGGTCACCGTCTTCCGCAATGACCCGACAAAACCGATCCGCAACTCGACGAAGACTGTCAAGTGATCCTATCCTTCTACCCGTCCGGTAGATATGCTCAACCTTTCCGACGAAACTGTAGTCTGGTGGAATAGCGGTCCTGCAAACTGATAGTCTGCCGCAGCCAAACCAAACGTCAGTCCTTCAAAAACACCCCGTTAGATGGGGTATTTTTGGTCTATCTGGTTTCTGACCGACTACTTAGACCGTTTCGTGTCTGGGTTCCAACGATTGTAGTGTTTCTGCGTTTCCACGTGATCCGCTTTCGATGTATGACCTTCTATAAGACGGCTTCTGACACTCCTGGCGAGTGGAAACTTCATGCATCGGAGTCTTTAGTCGTTCTCCTCAGAAGGAACTCCGGAATTTAGTGCCGTCGCCTCGAGAACACCTTCTGGCTGGCAAAGGTAACCGTTCCGGACGAAAGCACACTAACTCGAAGGCAATTACTTTGCCACAAAGTGATTCCGCCTCGTGGCCTAAAGTTTTTCACACTTAGTTGATGTCGCCTGATGATGGGGGCGATGCTACCACTGCGTGGTAGTGCGGTGGTGTGCGCACGCTTCACTCCTGTCAGGCTGCCGCGACGCCTTGCGAATGGGGCTTTCATTTTCCGCAGGGATGAATTTATTTTCGAAGTGGCAGTTGGTATACAGGGCAATCTTAATTTAGTGAACAGTTTTTTACGCAAATTTTTTTTTGTGCCATTGCGAATTGTTTGCTTGTGGTTTTAACTTTAATAGAACAACATCAAAATAAACTTAATGTAACACTACGACTGTCTTTTCTATATTGGGTACACTTTACGATTGCAAAAAATCGAAAAACGTCACGGAAACATGATAGACTTTGATCGTTAATACACAGACAAACAGATATAGCACTCGTCAAATTCCCATCGTTCACTGATTTACTGGTCAATTCAAATAATCATTAGTTGGCCAATCGATCACTAGTGGCACGCGCATCGGATTTGCTCGAGTTTGACATTTCCTCACTACCGCTATCTGTTTCGTGATTTGCCCAACTAACTGAAATCAACGATGAATTTGTTGAGTGAATGTTCAATGTATTATGTCTGTTTGTCTGTGGCTAATATCTCAGCCGTTCCTCGTTGAATTTTCAATTTTCTTGAACCATTCGATCAAGGAAGAATCAACGCTCTAATCCGATGTACACTGAAGTCATATTTCACACGATTTTTTGACACGGATTGCTGTTTATGCGATTTTTTACACTCGAATTTCGGGATTTACACGGTTCATTCAGACATTTTCTTGAATTAAAACGATGTTTCAATTTACGCGGCCCGTCCTCCTCATAAATATCGGCTTCAGTGTGTTACAATATTTATGCATGATTATTTACTATTGAAAACTTGCTAACAGTTTAGCAATCGGTTTCGGTGAATCAGTCAATCTCGTAAGTGCATCGCAAGCTTCTTTTCTCATACCACTTCATTCCAACTGGAACTTGGCCTGCTTTTCAACTTAACATTTTAGTTATTAATTGAGTTTTTTTTGTGGCTGGCTCGTCTCCGGAATTGAAAGCTTTCTATGCCCGCCATTGCATTTGTATGTATCTTCTGTGGCAAATACAATGGATACACTATGCCCAGGTTATCGAGAATGTTTCCCACCCGAAAACATCCTAAATCTGATTGCGAATTGTTCTCGCCATCTCCAGATTCTGCGTCTTTGTTCGCAAGGCTAACTGGAGACCTTAAGCCAGCATAGACGTCAAATTAATGCTACTTACAGGGCTTTTAGCTAGTGCAGTTCGTTTCTGTTAGCTTACACGTGCGTTTTCTCTCGAAAGCTTGGTGGCATTTAACGGCAGCTTCTCACTTCTTCTTCTTTTTCTTATTGACATTACATCTCCACACTGGACAGAGCCGCACTTCCACAGTTATTATCAGGGAGGTTTTTAAGCCAGGTGTTACCATTTTTGCATTCGTATATCATGAGGCTAGCACGATGATACTTTTATGTCCAGGGAAGTCGAGACAATTTCCTATCCGAAAAAATGCCTAGACCGGCGCGCCGGGAATCGAACCCACCCACGCTTCCACGGGTCTTCCGATGACAATTGACCGCCAGCTAAGGGTTGCGTACTTAGCTGGTAGTGTAGTCTGGGCACTGTTGTCCTTCTGACATCAACTAGAGTGAGAGGGTGCGTCCTGTGGGGTCTGCCTAGGATGTTGTGGGGCTCGACAGTGGGCTCTGTTGAACTTCTATAAAAAGCTGCATGTGTCCCCAAGCAGGCCCTATCAAAGTGACCGAGTGCCGCTCAAAGCGCACTAGCCTAGTCCTGGTGTTGGGTGGGACTTCAAACAAATTTGACCCGACTGATCGAGCGTCTGTTCATCAAGGAGTTGCGGCTCCAACAGCGTCTGTTCTGGCATCCAGCGGCTGAGTATAAAATGCCATTCCCGGGAATAGCAGCTATACCTAAGATGGCAGCCCCATCCCGGTGGTAGAAACAACCTACTGTTCCCGAAACATCAATTTGTTCAAGAATCCGATAATGAGAGAATACGGACTGATTTTACGGCGATGACTCTTAGCGCGAAACAACGGACACGAATAGGAACATGGAACGTTTTAACTCTAGCCCAGCAGGGTAAATTGGCACAACTTTCCAATGAGGCACGCCGCATGAAGCTTGAGATCCTGGGACTGAGTGAAGTCCGTTGGCCAAACTTTGGAGAACACAGAACGCCGTCGGGACAAGTTCTGATATATTCTGGTTTACGAGGTGAACACGCTCCTCGGCATCGCTGAGTTGGCTTCCTACTAAGCGCTCAAGCACACTCTGCGCTTATGAAGTGGGAACCTATAAGTAAAAGGATAATCGTTGCCAGATTTAGAACACGGTTCCGAAACCTTACTATAATCTAATGTTATGCGCCAACAGATGCTGCCGATCAGCAAGACAAAGAGAACTTCTACAGTCAACTTAATGCCGTCGTAGATAGAATTCCGAAGGGTGATATCAAGATCTGTTTGGGCGACTTCAATGCGAAGATCGGATCCGACAACTCGAACCATGAGCGCATTATGGGACGCCATGGTCTCGGAGAAATGAGCGAAAACGGAGAGCTGTCGCAGAATTTTGTGGTAATAACGACATGGTGATCGGGGAATCGCTCTTCCCTCATCGACCGGTTCACAAGGTCACGTGGGTCTCCCGTGACGGCTTCACAGAAAATGAAATCGACCACATCTGCGTCAGCCGAAAATGGAAACGGAGCCTTCTTGATGTACGGAATAAACGTAGTGCCGATATCGCATCTGATCATCACCTCCTCATCGGCGAAATACGCCTGCGCATTGCGCGGATTCGTCGACAGGAGGAAAGAGTTGGACGACGATTCAACATACGCCGACTGGAAGATGCCACGGTGAAACGGTCCTTCGTTGAAGAACTGGAGACGCGTGCTGCAGATATTCCGGAAGGTGGCAGCGTAGAAGACCAATGGACCGCCATCAAGAATGCCTTCATTGCCACCAGCGAGAATAATTTGGGCGAACTGCGTACCCAGAGAAAACAATGGATAACCGATGAAACTTGAAGGAAGATAGAGGAACGAAAAGAAGCCAAAGCCGCGATAGAGCGATCAAAAACCAGAGGAGCCCGTCAACGATACGCGGCTCTTGAGAAGGAAGTAAAACGCTCATGTCGACGGGACAAGCGAGCGTGGGCAGACTCTGAAGGAGATAGAGCCGCCGCAACCGGGGACATTCGCCTCCTCTACGATATCTCACGACGCTTAAGCGGGGCGAAGATGAATGCAACGATGCCTGTGAAAGACGCGAATGATCAGTTATTGACCGACCCAACTGACCAGCTGAAACGCTGGTTCGAGCACTTCGAACAACTTTTTCAAGTGCCAGCCAGGCCATCACCACCTCGGCATGACCTGCCTAGGATCCGACGTATAACACGCGTCAATACCGAAGCTCCATCACTGCTAGAGATTCAAACCGCCATCCAAAGCATGAAATCGAATAAAGCCCCGGGGGTCGATCGCATATCAGCCGAGATTCTCAAAGCTGACTCCATGACATCCGCTCAACTACTGCTCGTTTATTTCGTAATATCTGGGACACCGCAACTTTCCCGGTCGACTGAATGCAAGGTATCTTAGTACCGTCGTCGGGGGTGACAATGGGTCAAATGGGGGTGAGAATGGGTCTCTGTTATAACTACTTATAATGCTTGTAGATTAGATTGAATGTAACTGAGGGCAAGAAGGCTAAAATATAAGAGACATTTTTGAACGATTTTGCTATCCGACCTCCAGGGTGCCGGTGAGAGCGATGACCCATTCTCACCCCCCAGACCCATTGTCACCCCCGATGGCGGTACCCAAAAAGGGTGACCAGACTGTATGCGATAACTGGCGAGGCATTATGTTGCTGTGTACCGTTCTCAAAGTTCTATGCAAAGTAATCCCATCCCGGATTCAGGAGAAGATCGATGCGACTCTCCGGCGGCAGCAGGCCGGATTCCGTGCCGGAAGATCCTGTGTGGACCATATTGTCACGCTTCGCATCATTTTGGAGCAGATCAACGAATACCAAGAGTCCCTTTACTTGGTATTCATTGACTACGAAAAAGCTTTCGACCGTCTCAATCACGAGAATATGTGAGGCGCCCTGAGACGCAAGGGGGTTCCGGAGAAAATCATCGGCCCCATCGAAGCACAGTACGAGGCCTTTTCGTGTAGAGTGCTGCACAATGGGGTCCTGTCCGACCCTATCCGGGTCGTAGCTGGTGTGAGGCAAGGATGTATTCTATCACCGTTACTGTTCCCCATCGTAAACGACGAGATTCTGGTAGATGCGATTGACCGTGAACCAAACCGCGGGCTGTTATGGCAGCCTATAACCATGGAGCACCTAAATGACTTCGAATTGGCTGATGACGGTGCACTCCTCGCGCAACGGCGCTCTGATATGCAGAGTAAGCTCAACGACCTTGCCGAGCGCTCCTCTTCGGCAGTCATCAACGTCAACAAAACCAAATCGTTGGATGTTAACACGGTGACTCCTTCCAGTTTCACAGTAGCCGGGCAACCAGTGGAGAATGTTGAAAGCTTCCAATATCTTGGTAGCCAAATGGCGTCAGACGGCGGCACCAAGATCGACATAGGCGCACGGATCAAGAAAGCAATGGCTGCCTTTGCAAGTTTAAGAAATATCTGGAAAAACAGGCAGATAAGTGAACGCACCAAAATACGAATGTTAAACTCTAACGTGAAATCTGTGCTGTTATACGCTAGCGAAACATGGTGTGTATCAGTGGAGAACACTCAACGGCTGCAGGTTTTCATCAACAGATGCCTGCGGTATATTGGATCAAAATTAGATCTCAAACAACGAGCTCCATCGTCGTTGTCACCAGAGACCGATAGCAACAGAAATTCGGGATCGGAAGTGGGGCTGGGTCGGCCACACTCTACGTAGGGGCGGAAACGAAATCTGTAAGCAAGCAGTAGACTGGAACCCAGCAGGACATCGCAGCAGAGGCAGACCAAGAGGATCATGGCGGCGAAACCTCAATAAAGAAATAAAAGAAGTCGACCGAAATCTAACCTTGCAACAGGTTAAAGCGATAACCGAGCAACGCTCAGGATGGAGATCTTTCAAGTCGGCCCTTTGCACCACCGGAGGTGTACAGGATCCAAAAGTAAGTAAGTAAATTTCCAATCGAATTTTGCCACAACTTAACTTATTATTAAGTGACAACATTCATAATGATGTGAACTTGACATATACCCCGATTACAACGATAAGCTGGGCACTATGAAAGTTTTTCCTGGATGTAATGTTTTTCAATGGGCCGCATGTAGTGTATATTCTGAAATACTACGCGGGCCGCAGCACTGCTCTAGTGGAAACTACCCAAGATGTACCACGCGCCTCCACGCGCTGTTCTCAGTAAAATGAGGGAAAAGAACCTACCTTTTCTGTCGTTCTTAAATAATCCCCGGGGGCTATTTGCCTACTCATAGCAATAGAACATCCCCATTTTTAAAGGTAATGTAATCAACAATGCTAGTCAATTAGTAATACTATCAACACTAAACTGTACATTAAGCCTTGCTTCTTTAAAATATTGTATTCCACTGAGAATTTTCATATCCAAAAATTAACACATCTCATTCATTGTGAATCGATGCCAATTCCTCTATACTGTCCGCAAAACATTCAATTTCTTACCAGACATTCACGAGACAACTCAACCAATAATTCGCCCACAATAACACTCACTCACACAATGGCATATTCTCTAAAAAAAAACTCCCAAAGAGCTTCGGTGCTATTTTTGCTCCAGCACCAGTAGGTACAGTTTCTGTTGAATAATTTTACCTGACAATGGCGTCTGATTGACTTATGAATTTGTACCGGATGCGAAACTCGAACGGCGTCACGGCCAGAATTCCCGGTGCCTGGAATACCTGCGGAGAGAAAAGAAAACGGAAAAAAGACAGCAATGAGAAATAGGTATGTGTGTGTGTGTGTGTGTATATATGTGCACATGCACACAACACTCCGGTCCAGGAAAAAAGCTTCATCCGATAAGAGGCCACCGTTTCGAGATGTGGTGGACAAAGAGGGCAACGAAAAAATGCAAACCCAACCGAAACAGCTTGGAACCTGGTATGCACATGTGCATGGGAGAAATTACTGTCATCTATATTCAAATGAAATACACATTCGCTCGACGACGAGAAAAAGACTGTTCGAACGAAATTTACTTTTTATATAACCGTATATTGAATTTATCGAAATATATAAATCCCACAAAGAAGTGAAATTCTTCTGTTGAATGACGAAGTTGTCTCATTTTCACTTATGCGGAGATTACTCACTATTTTAAATAAGCAAGTAATTTTGATCAATGAATTGGCTGGAACATACCTCCAAGCAGGAAGTTGTGGGTTCTAGTCTCATCAAACAAGATTTATTTATTATTGGGTTTCACATGGGACGCTGTTCTAAATAGCAACTTAGTTTCCGCTCGGAATGAAACGTATCTCATGTCATTTTGGGCCTACACACCGCCGCCGGATGCTCTGTTCTGCTTTCGGGATCAGCCTACGGGAAGCAGGTTCCGCTCTCATTTAGTGTGCTTCAATCGATTGCCGACTACAACACGGCGTAGAAAAGTGATACATCGATACAAATAGAAACATGGTCGGAGAAATTGATTTTTGAATCAACGTTGTGTCTTAGGGAGCTGTGCATGGAGCTCAGAGAATGAACGTAAGTATATTCGTCAAGTGAAAATACGCTAGCAGAAGACGATAGCTAAGAGAAGAAAAAACCATAAAAACTTTAATTATACATTTTTTCTTAACAATCGCAAGAAAAGATTATATTGAAGATAGCTCGTGAAACATCATAGTGATGCGTTCTAAATGTTTGATAAAATCATTGTCACTATGATTGACGTATACACCATTTTCCCGTCAAGGCTAAGTTTGATCCTCAGTTAAATTTGAAAATGTTATTTCACTGCCTTTCGCCATACTTGTGGTTCACTTTTGTTTGCGTCCGTGAAAAGCTAAACTACCCAAATTCATAAAGTCCTATAAAATGACGACCAAATTCTCCAGATACCTGCCAGAAACAAGCACATCGCAAATTTCGGATTAGATTTGAAAATCTTCCACCTTCTTTATCATTCGGCTCACATCAAGGCAACAATGCTGCAAAGCAACACATATCACACATATGGCTCCAGTGCCCCCCGAACCATCGTCGTCGTCATGTTTCAGGAGAAGATTGAAATGATCCCGAACCGAGGCTGAAGCTTCCTGATGCCAGAAGACGGGTGCTGGTGGTCGGTGAGCAGTTAGTGCCGGGAGAAGGATGGTTGGAAAATGCATATTCATGATGCCCAAATGAGAATTTATGTTACGCGCACACCCTTACCGACTGATGCTCGCCAGCCCAAACCCATCAGCAAAAGGTGCCACACATAGTTGGACACGGAAAGGTCGAATTCTAACATCACTCAATATTCGTGAGCCTCTTCGTCTCGGTCTCGGCAGCTGGATATTGGCGCCGAAGCTCAGCGGACTGACGTGACTGAGGTGAAAACAGAAGGCGAGAATGGAAATTGAAAACTCTGTTCCGAAGCTTAGGAAGGTTTTGCGGAGCTTCATCAAATGGAAAGATGTAACGCGCCCAACAGTCGGAACATACGGGCCGAGTCAGTGGATATGATGGCTGAATGTCATGTATGTTGGGGCAGTGGTTTCCAAGATTGTTGAGCATGTGTTTGCCGCTTTTGTACAACAAAGTTGTGCTGAACGGATGGGGGTTCAAATGATTTTATAACCGAAAGATGGCTCTAAATTGCAACTGCAACTAAGCATTTTTTTTTTCAGTTATCAATTAAAGGCTTTTCATACAATGGATTCAATATGTCCAAGGAATCAAGAATGTTTTCCACCCGAAAACATCATAGACGGGACCGAGAATCGAACACGCCATTCCTGGATGGTCAATCCCATGCCTATGCTTGCAAGGCTAACTAGAGGAGACCATATAACCACGTGGTTAAATTTAGCATTTTGTAAGTGGGTATAACGTGGTGTGGAGTTGGGTATAACGTTTTCTGGTGATTCCTTGCGCTTCAAATTCGTTATACTTTTGTTGAATGAATAATGGGCTCAATGACTAACAAAAGGAAAGTGACCTGTACTCTAATGAATGTGGAAAGCATGTAGGCGCGGTTGCTTATCGCAATCACTCATATGTACATCAATTTGAATTTCTTTGCGCCTTCAATATTCCTGCTCCTGAGTCACTCGTAATCTAGATTAGACTTATTGCACATTTCGTGAAGAGATGGACAATTTCGCCAAGTACGTTTTGGCTTTTGACGTTTGGCCAAAACGGTCGTTAGGCCGTGAACAATTTGGCCAAAAATGTCTTTTGGCCAAAAGCGACACACGGCCGAAAACAACATACGATCGAAAATAACATTCAGCGGAACTGGTCATTTAGCCAAAAATGTCGTTAGGCTGAAATGGTAGAAAGAGTCATTTTGTCGAAAATGCCGGTAATCGAAAAGATTGTTTCACAGATAAAAATATGTTGTAATTTTTTATTTAAATATTGTCATGCACATTATTTGGCATATGCAAATAAACGCAACAATAAATGTTACTGTTCTTTTAAATCGAAAAAAAAAATTAAATTTTGCTTGCTTGCAAAAATCAATCTAATTTAATTATTAAATATTGAATGTTATTTCGTTTGTTATGATTGGTTGCAATTTTATACGTCATTGAACTTTAAACACCATTCTGTGTAAGCCAGAAAAGGTTATTTGTCCGAAAAAGTCATATGGTGTAACCTGCCAAATTGCTTACATTGGAAATTTACCTAAATTTACTGTACATAATAAATTATTCATAAAACCTTACTTACTTTTTACATAAACTACTAGTTATTATTGCTCTAAAATTATATTACTAGGAATGAACTTAAAAGTAACGGAATTGAATTAAAATAAAACTGAACACTAAAACATCGAATATTGAAATACGGAAATCATCCTGCACATCCCTACACCCATCCTGAAACACTCCCGTAACGCACCGTTGACATCGACTGTCAACGCGACAGTTCACTACCACTGCATCACTGATCGTCGACCACCACCACCATCACGGACGAACGGTAAAAACTACCGGACAACGAGTCGACGAGCTCTCTTGGAGGTGAACCACGAAACCAACCACCTCGTGTGCGTCTTTTTATTAAAAAGTTATATTTTTCCTTTTGTCCCCCAGGGACCATTTAAGTGGCCGAAGTAAGAGTCGCGTGTGCAATTTCGTACTGTCTCAAATTTTGAGCAGAAAAGTGACGTCGAGTGTTCCTTAGCGGACGGCCGAAAAACTAATCACCGGTGAGCCCTTTCCCACCATTTTGGCCCAGTTGCTGCAGCCAAAAGGAAGCCAGTGCGTGAAGAAGCCATTCGCGTACACGCGGAGTCACCGAAGAGCAACGCCATCGCTTGGCTCGGGAAAAAGTAGCCTTTACCCCGGCGCACGGAAAGTGTATTGTCCGTCATTGAGTGAACCTACGGAGGATAAATGAGCGGTGTGCCATTTTTTCACCGTCGAAAAGTTTGGAGGTTACCTTTGACCGTTTACCATCGTCAAGAACGGCCCCTCAAATCTCCAGGATTCTGGAATCGACGCGTTCCGCAGCGGTGTTCCGACAACCCTCTGACCAACGAGAAAAGGCCCGGGAGAATGGAGTGTCGAAGCCTAACAGTCGCCAAAGCCAGTACCGCTGGTCGATCACCGTCGTCGGGAAGTGAAATGGTATGTCATTAAATTCCTACCTTACTCCTCAGAATGAGAACATGACCAAATAATGTTATTAATGAGAATATAATATGTAAATCCAACCTACATGATTATTAGTTGCCCATCATTCACTATCGATGATTTCCCTTATATTTTTCCACTAGTTTGCTCCACCTCGTGCATTATATTAGGGAAGTCTTTCCGCCCTCCCTCCAATTTCTCCCAAAGAGCTAGAAGTAAAACGACCCTGAGGTCATTAAAGGGCAAACAAAAGTCCCCAGCTAAGTTTCTCTAACAATGGTCGAACAGGTCATTTGGCTGAAAGAGCCGTTTGGCCACACAGATCTAGACCTGTGCGCCGATTGGAAATTTACCAGCGGCGGCGGCATGGTGGCGTCACGTTGTTGGTTATCGGTGGCGGCAGCGTGGGTCCTCGTGAACTAATTTCAAACGTCAAAAATTTTCTTAAGTTTCTTTGGAAGCTCCTCAACGAGTTTGTTTGGAAGTTCATCAAGAAATTCTTTTGGACATTTCTTCAAGAATTCCTCAGGAAGTTCCTTCTGGAATCCCTCCGGAAGTTCCTCCAGGAATTCCTCCGGAAGTTCCTCCAGGAATTCCTCCGGAAGTTCCTCCAGGAATTCCTCCGGAAGTTCCTCCAGGAATTCCTCCGGAAGTTCCTCCAGGAATTCCTCCGGAAGTTCCTCCAGGAATTCCTCCGGAAGTTCCTCCAGGAATTCCTCCGGAAGTTCCTCCAGAAATTCCTCCGGAAGTTCCTCCAGGAATTCCTCCGGAAGTTCCTCCAGGAATTCCTCCGGAAGTTCCTCCAGGTCCGGAAGTTCCTCCAGGAATTCCTCCGGAAGTTCCTCCAGGAATTCCTCCGGAAGTTCCTCCAGGAATTCCTCCGGAAGTTCCTCCAGGAATTCCTCCGGAAGTTCCTCCAGGAATTCCTCCGGAAGTTCCTCCAGGAATTCCTCCGGAAGTTCCTCCAGGAATTCCTCCGAAGTTCCTCCAGGAATTCCTCCGGAAGTTCCTCCAGGAATTCCTCCGGAAGTTCCTCCAGGAATTCCTCCGGAAGTTCCTCCAGGAATTCCTCCGAAGTTCCTCCAGGAATTCCTCCGGAAGTTCCTCCAGGAATTCCTCCGGAAGTTCCTCCAGGAATTCCTCCGGAAGTTCCTCCAGGAATTCCTCCGGAAGTTCCTCCAGGAATTCCTCCGGAAGTTCCTCCAGGAATTCCTCCGGAAGTTCCTCCAGGAATTCCTCCGGAAGTTCCTCCAGGAATTCCTCCGGAAGTTCCTCCAGGAATTCCTCCGAAGTTCCTCCAGGAATTCCTCCGGAAGTTCCTCCAGGAATTCCTCCGGAAGTTCCTCCAGGAATTCCTCCGGAAGTTCCTCCAGGAATTCCTCCGGAAGTTCCTCCAGGAATTCCTCCGGAAGTTCCTCCAGGAATTCCTCCGGAAGTTCCTCCAGGAATTCCTCCGGAAGTTCCTCCAGGAATTCCTCCGGAAGTTCCTCCAGGAATTCCTCCGGAAGTTCCTCCAGGAATTCCTCCGAAGTTCCTCCAGGAATTCCTCCGGAAGTTCCTCCAGGAATTCCTCCGAAGTTCCTCCAGGAATTCCTCCGGAAGTTCCTCCAGGAATTCCTCCGGAAGTTCCTCCAGGAATTCCTCCGAAGTTCCTCCAGGAATTCCTCCGGAAGTTCCTCCAGGAATTCCTCCGGAAGTTCCTCCAGGAATTCCTCCGGAAGTTCCTCCAGGAATTCCTCCGGAAGTTCCTCCAGGAATTCCTCCGGAAGTTCCTCCAGGAATTCCTCCGGAAGTTCCTCCAGGAATTCCTCCGGAAGTTCCTCCAGGAATTCCTCCGGAAGTTCCTCCAGGAATTCCTCCGGAAGTTCCTCCAGGAATTCCTCCGGAAGTTCCTCCAGGAATTCCTCCGGAAGTTCCTCCAGGAATTCCTCCGGAAGTTCCTCCAGGAATTCCTCCGGAAGTTCCTCCAGGAATTCCTCCGAAGTTCCTCCAGGAATTCCTCCGGAAGTTCCTCCAGGAATTCCTCCGAAGTTCCTCCAGGAATTCCTCCGGAAGTTCCTCCAGGAATTCCTCCGGAAGTTCCTCCAGGAATTCCTCCGGAAGTTCCTCCAGGAATTCCTCCGGAAGTTCCTCCAGGAATTCCTCCGGAAGTTCCTCCAGGAATTCCTCCGGAAGTTCCTCCAGGAATTCCTCCGGAAGTTCCTCCAGGAATTCCTCCGGAAGTTCCTCCAGGAATTCCTCCGGAAGTTCCTCCAGGAATTCCTCCGGAAGTTCCTTCAGGAAATCCTCCGGAAGTTCCTCCAGGAATTCCTCCGGAAGCTCCTCCAGGAATTCCTCCGGAAGTTCCTCCAGGAATTCCTCCGGAAGTTCCTCCAGGAATTCCTCCGGAAGTTCCTCCAGGAATTCCTCCGGAAGTTCCTCCAGGAATTCCTCCGGAAGCTCCTCCAGGAATTCCTCCGGAAGCTCCTCCAGGAATTCCTCCGGAAGCTCCTCCAGGAATTCCTCCGGAAGCTCCTCCAGGAATTCCTCCGGAAGTTCCTCCAGGCCTCTGGCAATTCATCCGAAAGTTCTTCCACGAATTTCTCCGGAAGTTCCTCCTCTGAAGATATTTCAAAATAAATGCAAGAAGTTTAAGTATTTTCAAATGGAGTTTATGAGAAGTTGAAAAAAATCTTTTTGTGTTCTAAAATTATAATAATTGAATTTTTTAACGAAATTCTGAAATAATTTTAGACTAGAAAACCAATAAGATATCTGTCGAAAACGTCGAAAACAATTCAATGTTGGCCGAAAGTAATCTAGCTGTGTGAGCAGCGTTTTTCGGAAATTATTACACACTCACTTTAATGTTTAACTTAAGTTTGATTTGGGAAATTTGGCATTTTGGGAAAAGACGAAGCCTTAGAAAATTATGTATATGTTTTCCCGAGCATAATTCTATAGCAAAATTAGCTTAATGCTAGTTACAGTTATGGATTGGTCGCCGTCCTATAATTTCTGCATACTTTGAAGTAGATAAATATAATACAAACTAAACTGAAAATCGCTTTTCACTTTTACTAATGTTCTACCGAGTGACATTTACGGTCGTATGATCCGTTCGTTAAAATGGATTTCGGTCTAATGGTTTGTTAAAAAAAAAGGCATATTCGGCCAAACAACTATCGGCTTAGTAACCTTCGGCTGAAAGACTTTCGTCAAAATGCCTTTCGGCCAAAGACTCTTAAAGTTGAAGTCCATAACATAAACATTGGTTCTCTCTTCTAAGGGAATCAAAAGGAAAATGTTTTCAAATTTCTGTGCGCTGAAACAGGTGTCAAATCCCGAATCAACACAGAAAACATTTGTACAAAGAAAAATTTGAAAACATTTTGACTTAATAATATTATTAATAGGGTAAATCACTACTTGGGCCTATGGACCCGGTTCCCGGCTCACTGCACAGAAAACTAATGATTTAAACTGTTTGGAAGTCGTAGGTTTATGGTTGATAATTTTTAAAAAGTCTCCCATTTATTTTTCACAATACTCAATATTTTTCTATCACTTGTTTTACTCCTAATTGATTCAATTGCAGAAAATAAAAATGTAGAATTCAAAATTTCACTCTCCGATGCCACACCACTGAGCCGAAGTGATTCTTTCCACTTTTACAAAACGGTATTATCGAATAAACACCTACCTGAAAATCGTCACAGTGCTCGATACAACCATTGCATGAAGCTGTTAATCACCACACCATAATTCTAAACACCCGCACTTCAATTATTCTTATTTATTCGTTTCACTAGAACTTATTTAAACATACTAGAATACATTTTAAAATGTATTCACAAACCGAACAAAAATTCACCTCGGCCCAAGAACTTCTAGCCGCACCGTGCTGCCAAAAAGCCAGGATTATAAAAATTATCCTTCATCGTTAATAGGAAAATTGTCTAATATGTTTACGTTATCATGTTATTTATAGTTCTCTCGATTTTAAAAGGTGAAATAAATATTGTTTTAAAGTATTTGGAAGAAATTTGGATGAGTTTATATATCTTCTCAACCAAATAAAAATGATTATGAATAATACCATCTGGCATCTTGTTGTCGTGGAACGTGCATATTTTTGTTTACATCGCATTTTCTACCGTCCCGAGAGAGAATGAGAGTAAAATGTTGAGAGATTGAGTGAAATTTTGCTTAGGCCGGGAACTGGTTTTTTGTATGCCGGATTGGGAATCGCTATGACTGAAATGAGTGCTGCACCTCGTTCATTTAAATCAAATAAAAGCTTCTTTGAACGATATTTAGCACGAATAGCTATTTTTAAGCAGAAGTGAACCCCAATGCAGTATTATACAGCCTACAAATTTCAGAAAAAGTTGCTTCCTGTCATAAATATCAATTAAATAATGCAGTCGTACGCATGTTAGGCCGGGAATGGGGTAAGAAACCCTATTATATATTATAAATAAATATTTATTGAGAATCTCAATTTGAGATACGTTTCAATGACACAATAATATTTTTTTCTGAGATCATGCGCAAGAATGTAGATATTATATACTTTTTCATAACAAGAATCATAAAATACGTTGGATGTTATTCACAATCCTAGCTCATACATCAATTCCATTTGACTACTAAACAAAATTGATGCTCATTTCACATTCTGTGCACCCATTCGGATGAGGAACCGCTGCCGCAGGGCCCATAAAAGCTGGAACTGGAGAATGTAAATTTTTCGGATATGAATTATGTTTCCATCCGTATGTGTGTGTTTGCGCGCGCCCGCGAGACGTGACGTGAGTCGGTACTTTTATTCTGTCGCCCTCCTCGGCAGTTACAAGGAGCGGGATGCATTAGAAAAATGAGTTTTCCCAACGGAGGAGGGGGAGTCGGCTGGTTGGTTGGTATTACTCATAAATGTTTAAAAAGTTGCTACTTGATTTACTGGAACAAGCTGCGCCAGATGCCGCATCACATCGCGAATCAATCCCTGCTGCTGGGCTTTGAAGGCCTTAAACTAAGGCTATTGCGATAACACATTTTTTCGAGGGCAGATAAGGGCGATACAAATATTTAAAAAAAGCAATTATGTCCCCCCCCTTTGGATTTTTTGTCCAAAAATAATATTTTGAAGCGGCAAAAAAAAAAAATTCGAATGATTTTGAGGATTTTAAAACGTTCCTTGACTAATCCGAGAAGTTTTCAGGATTTATACAATTTTAATATTTATTTTTTGTTACTCCCCCCCTCTTGACCTTTCGAAGACCAGTAGGACATACTTTTAATTTAATGTTTGTAACGGCGGTTTTGCGGTCAATAGCTCCCGAATCTAATCAATTTTTTATCAGTTCAGTTTCATATCAGTCAGTATATATAAACATAGAAATTGTTAACTTAAGAACTATGTTAAGCGGTTCTCATCCTGGGGTACATGTAGCCCTAGGGTGGGGGTACCTTCGCTGGGCCCTCCTTTCAAGAGGCTCGGAAGCCTCCTTTCAAGAGGCTCGGAAGCCTCCTTTCAAGAGGCTCGGAAGCCTCCTTTCAAGAGGCTCAGCCTCCTTTCAAGAGGCTCAGAAGCCTCCTTTCAAGAGGCTCAGGAAGCCTCCTTTCAAGAGGCCTGGAAGCCTCCTTTCAAGAGGCTCAAGCCTCCTTTCAAGAGGCCTGGAAGCCTCCTTTCAAGAGGCCTGGAAGCCTACTTTCAAGAGGCTCAGGAAGCCTCCTTCAAGAGGCCTCAAGCCTCCTTTCAAGAGGCCTCAGCCTCCTTTCAAGAGGCTCAGGAAGCCTCCTTTCAAGAGGCTCAGAGCCTCCTTTCAAGAGGCCTGGAAGCCTCCTTTCAAGAGGCTCAGCCTCCTTCAAGAGGCCTGGAAGCCTCCCTTCAAGAGGCCTCAGAAGCCTCCTTTCAAGAGGCTCAGAAGCCTCCTTCAAGAGGCCTCAAGCCTCCTTTCAAGAGGCTCAGAAGCCTCCTTTAAGAGGCCTCAAGCCTCCTTTTAAGAGGCTCGGAAGCCTCCTTTCAAGAGGCTCGGAAGCCTCCTTTCAAGAGGCTCGGAAGCCTCCATTCAAGAGGCTCGGAAGCCTCCTTTCAAGAAGCTCGGAAGCCTCCTTTCAAGAGGCTCGGAAGCCTCCTTTCAAGAGCCAAAATTTTTGATAATATAAAGCTTGATTTGAGCTCTAATTTATTTCAAAATTCCGCGGAATTCCGTTAAATTTCGTTTGAAGCTTGATTTTTTCTAGCGATTTTTTTTGTAATTTTACGAAATAAAACGAAATCAAAACAATCAGATTTCGCCATGCTCAAATTCCGCGAAACTCCGTGGAATTTCGTTCCGAACCACCTGCAACAAATTTTTTTTGAAATACCGCTTATGCTTACCTTAAACGCTTGTAGAAAGAAACCACAAAGAGTCGGGATAGAACTAACCCAACTTTTTGGCTGTGTTTGCTTAGGACCTCCAACATATATTCGACGGAAAAAGGGTCCCTTGTGAGTACAGCAATGAGAATAGCGGCGTCAGCATGCCTGGCAACCGAATATCAAATTAAAATGTTATCCCGAGTTTATCTTTGTTATTGCTGTGCGAATGAGTTCTAGGGTATTTTTTGTAGGTACAAAACATAAACGCTTCATTATAAATTGGAAATCGCTTAAAGTAGGAGTTGAAAAAAAATCTGCGCTTATGGCTTGTCTGGGTTCGATAAAACAAAAACCGAAGAAAAAATCACGATACGCAGTTGATTTTGTATTTTTTCCTCAATTTCGTACATTCCCTGAGCCGCGGCCAGTTTTCCAGCAACGAGAGCGAAAATGTTTGCTTAGGAAATTAATGATGGACGAATAGCGGTGGCGACGACGACTACAAGCAGATGCACACATTTCGGTGCAAATCGATCTCCGTTTCGCCCTGAACTTGAATCATGAAGGTAGCTGCAGAACCACGTAGCATAGAAAATGCAGATGAGCGATAAGCGGAGCGATACCATTACGACTAGACAAATAAAACTGCTAAGTGAAAACTTAAAGTACACACATGCAGAAACACTTTGCTCTAGCTGACATATCATGGAGCCACAGTTCTGCAGAAGATGAACTTACTCCTGGAACGGCGGTTCAGTGGAGTTTTGGAGTAGTGCGAACAGTTCGGTGCTTCATGCTACATGCAGAGCTGATTGAATGTGAAATGAGATGCATGTATCTTTGTTGCACTCCAACATTGTATTTGAAAATAAACGATCTGAAATGATTAAGTAAAATTGGATGTTCCGTCAGGTTCCTTTGAATATGTTTTGCTGTCTGCCCCAACTTTTTCTTCTCACATCGAGTTTTAAGTATTGAAATTAGAATTCGATTTGAATTCCGAACAGAACTATTCTGCGAATAATGTTTTAGTATAACAATATTGGGAAAAGGCTATCCATAAGAATTCGACTTGAAGAATGATAAATTGTCTTTCTTTAATCAACGATTCATTATCTATTGAGAGCGATTTCTGTAAGCCCAGTACGACTGATAAGCATTACAAATTAATTCCTTAAGCCAACGAAATTGTTCTATTGTTTAAATCCATGAGCCACTAGCCACCTCTCCAAAACAACACTAACTTGAACTACGTCCGTTATCTATGTTGGACCTTTTTTTTTAGATAACGAATAAACTTTGCTGAGCTCTATCGACGGCTCCACCCCTCACAGTGGTTCCCCCATAGGTCATAAATCCAAAAACATGACTTCATATAAATTCAACAAGTTATCCCTAATCTGCTACTTTATGGTATACTATATACGATGCAATCTCCATGTTTATAGAATTTGAGCTAATCTGCTCTGTATAAGGCTTCTAATTTAAGATAATCCAGTTGAATAAACTATGCGTGAACATGTTGGCATACCTCAGTAAACTTATGTTTTACCTTTGAAATTCCTCTTGAAATATCCTCTGAGTAAATATTTACACTCTAATATGTCATCTACATGCTATTTCAGCTGGGACCGTCCGCAACCAAGCAAATGGTAAACGAAAAACTCTACTGTGTTTGATGAACGGATTAACAATTTTCTTCTGAATTTCATTAGTATCATCCACCAATAAAATATGTTTCGCCTTCAGATCTCCTCCAGAAACATTCCCTGAGTAAATATTTACACTATTATCTATCGTCTAAAGGCTATTTCAGCTGCGACCATCTGCGACCAAGCAAATAATGAACAAATAACTTTTCTGTTTCTTCGACGGAAAAAACAATTTTCTTCTAAATTTTGTTATCTTTATCCTCCAAGAAAGTATGTTTCCCCTTCAAATCCCCTCCAGAAACATCCTCTAAGTAAATATTTACATTTTAATCTGTCATCTAAAGGCTATTTCAGCTGCGACCGTTTGCGACAAAGCAAACTTTACTATGTTTCTTCGGCGGATACACAATTTTCTTCTTATTTTTGTTATTTTCATCCTTTACAAAAATATGTTTCCCCTTCAAATCCCCTCCAGAAACATCCTGTTTATTCGTTGAAATTAACATTTTAAAGTCTGACTGAATTCGCCCTATAGTAAACCCCCTGGGGGTCCATAATAGAAAATTGCTTCCCTATAGTCGACACTTCATTTGATTTGCATGTCCCATTTCGGGACGTTCTTCTTCCCTATTATGGACCCCCCTATTCCTATAATTCCTATAATGGACACTCTCGTGTTTATTTTTTATAGAATTGTAAAAAATCATCTAATTTTATTTTCCATAGCATTTCCAATGCATGTAATCAAATCATAGGACTGTAAGGTAGGTTCTCCCGCTAGAATTTCATAGCAAAATGTTGACATTGTGCAGTAATAATGCAAAAATGGCTGGAGGGTCCACTATTGGGCACTTAACCCTAATCTCCCCTCCAGAAACATCCTGTGAGTAAATATTTACACTCTTATCTGTCGTCTAAAGGCTATTTCAGCTGCGACCATCTGCGACCAAGCAAATAGTAAACAAATAACTTTACTATGTTTCTTCGACGGAAACACAATTTTCTTCTAAATTTTGTTATCTTCATCCCCCTAGAACGTATGTTTCCTCTTCAAATCCCCTCCAGAAACATCCTCTAAGTAAATATTTACACTTTAATCTGTCATCTAAAGGCTATTTCAGCTGCGACCGTTTGCGACCAAGCAAATGGTAAACAAATAACTGTACTATGTTTCTTCGACGGAAACACAATTTTCTTCTAAATTTTGTTATCTTCATCCCCCTAGAACGTATGTTTCCTTTTCAAATCCCCTCCAGATACATCCTGTGAGTAAATGTTTACACTCTAATCTGTCCTCTAAAGGCAATTTCAGCTGCGACCATCTACGACCAAGCAAATGGTAAACAAATAGCTTTACTATGTTTCTTTGACGGAAACACAATTTTCTACTCAATTTTGTTATCTTCTTCATCCACTAAGAAAGTATGTTTCCCCTTCAAATCCCCCCCCAGAAACATCCTCTGAGTAAATATTTACACTCCTATCTTTCATCTAAAGGCTATTGCAGCTGCACCCGTCCACGAGAAAGCTGCGGGTAAACAAATAACAAAACTATGTTTGTTTAACAGATATAATATTTTCTGCTCAATTCAATCGTGCACCGCTTCAATTTCTTTTTGAATATCCTTTAAGTGTATTCATTTTTCTGGCTGCTGCCTAAATGGCATTTCAGTTACCGACTGAGCTTGGAAATAAATAAACGATGGTAAAAAATTACCAAAATTGATGAACACGAGTATTATATTTACTTTATCATGGTCAACTTTGTGAGGCTGAGAAGCATGTTTCTCCCCGATTTCCATTCTCAGACATCTCTGAGAAGATATTTAAATTTTTAGCTGTCATTCAAAGGCTATCTGTGTGCAGATTATTAAATAGTATATCGTGGAGTTAAATTGATATATATTTTTTTTTGCGTTCCTCATATACTAAGTATATATGCCCGGATGACCCATAGTATTAGATACCAGGTGATACATGTCAGTACCCCGAAAGCCATTACCCCGAAATCCATTACCCCGAAAGCCATTTACCCCGAATTCATTTCGAATCTGTAGATTTCCATCATTTTTGACATCAACAGATACCGATGAATGACAATCTTTGCAAAGAATTTGTTTAGAATAAAAGTTTTGATTGTCTTTTTTTATTCTTCGCCAATATTACCTGTGAAAGTGCTATCTTACGAAACGGAGTAAGTGAGAAAATAACACCTTCTTTCAATAAACATTGCATGTACAGTGGAAATAATGTCTTCTTCAAATGAACGTTAACGTTTTAAGGCAAAATGAGTAGGTAATGTCTTCTTTAACTGAACGCTGTTTGAGCTCGCTCCATCGAACCCCATCGAGCTGTAGCGCGTGCAGGTTGAAAACAATATTGCTTTGTGGCCATTCACCTCTAAGGGTATGTGATAACACACTTTTTCCAAACGAAACGAAACGAAACGAAATTTAAAATGTCTATGTTGATTCGAAACGAATCGAAACGAAATATGGATTTACTTTCGAGATTTCGAAACGATACGAAATCAAGGTCCATTGAATTCGAAATTTTGCGAAACGAAACGAAATTTTCATATTTTTCCGCGGAATTTTTTTTTTTGAGTTGGTTTTACATTATATACGCAATTCTAATTTAACTTTTTCGAAGTTAAATATCTGTTCTGCAACCAATAGAGCTATAACTACTAAGGGTATGCGATAAAACACATTTTCCAAACGAAACGAAACGAAACGAAATTTAAAATGTCTACACTCTAACTTTCAATTACTCAGAGACTGAGTAAAATTGTATTGCTATCTCTTTTTTTCTCATGGAAATTTTACTCAGTTTCCGTCAAAAGCGGGATTACTCATAGCTATGAGTTGTCCTGCTTTTGGCGGAAACTGAGTAAAATTTCCGTGAGAAGAAAAGAGAGGGCAATACAATTTTACTCAGTCACTGAGTAAGTGAAAGTTAGCGTGTATGTTGATTCGAAACGAAACGAAACGAAATATAGATTTACTTTCGAGACTTCGAAACGATACGAAATCAAGGTCCGTTTAATTCGAAATTTTTCGAAACGAAACGAAATTTAATTTTTTTTTCCGCGGAATTTTGATTAAATTGGTTTTGTATACGCAATTCTAATTTTATTTTTCCAAAGTCAAATAACTGCTTTGCAATCAATATAGTAATAGTAACAGAGGAAGCAGTCTGTGATAAATCGGCGCGTTCTCGTTTATATACCATTGGCGATAAGGCAATAACCCAACATTTGTGTCGCTTCATCGAGGAGTGTGTACTCCCAAATCTGTTCAATTTTATATCAATTTTATATCAATTTTATATCAATTTTATATCATTTTAACAGGTATGAAGATATATTTTTTCCTTTCTCATACAAAAAAAATGTTTCAAAAGGCTATCATTTCCTTCCAAATGCAACCTTTTTATAGGAGGTTCGGAGACACAGTGGCGTAGCCAAAAAAATGGTCTAAAGGGGGGGGGGTCTTCTGAACATTCTTTTTTTTTTAAACAAAATTTCTTCTGAAAATTTTGTCTCTGGGGGGGGGTTTATGTCCAAAACCACCCCCGTGGCTACGCGAGTCTCGTTTCGACCGTCTTCCAGTGTGGTTGGTTTTTGAGCTCTACTTTTGTGCGGTGATTCGTCTAAAAGTAGAACAATAGAACCAGTGCAATGACCGCGGTCGAAACAAATGTGTAGTGTATAAAAAAGTGCAGCAGATCCAGAAGACGTGCGTATGTTCGTGCTTGCAAGGGCTGATGGATTGTTATCAAGGGCAATGCCCTTGCTAATATTGCGATCAAGCCTATGTAAATGCTCAAACATGTTCAGCGTCAGAATTATTGAGGAGAGGTAAGGTTTTGATAAACTGTAAGTTTATTTAAATACGCACGCACCCACACAAAAGCACACACACATTCACATATATACAATTGCACATATACAATATACATACTCAAATACATACATATACTGATGGACATGAGTATTCGTCATGTTTTCATAGTAGTCTCTTGTGGAGCTTATTGTGGGAATAGGCAAGCGGGAGTCTGCCGGAAAACTATCACTCCTGTCTGCGATGGTTTACCACGTGTATTTGACTGACGGCAAATTACCACGATTGCTTTGATTAATATTTTGGTGGCTCTCCGTTGTCGTTCATATGAAGCCTACTTCGATACTTTCAAATCCATTGGATATTCTCTTTCCATAACTCAGTGCCATTTCACTGCCACACATCTCTATGAAAACATGACGATTCCTTTTGGCCATCAGTGTACACATATAAACACACATACACATTCATATACGTCATACATAAAACACGTACACGATTTTTATTATATATTATGGATCTATATTATTGGAAGCGTTTGGTACGGGAGGTCCAAGCTTTCTTCCTTTCCCCTCGATTTCAAGCTATTAAGTGACTTTAGGTATTCCTGAAGTCGCTCAATATCTAGGAGTCATCTCTGCGGTACATACTGCGTAGTTGGCCTGGCCATATGAAAAGAAAAATGACGGAATTCAGAAACCGTCGTTTTCCAGGATGCTTTCAAGTATTGGCTACGCATGTATGAGATTAGATTAGATTAGAAAACCACCCCCGTGGCTACGCCACTGCGGAGACACATATAGTCTTATATACAATCAGCTCGACGAACTGAGCTATTGTCTGTTTGTTCTTGTATAGAGTAGAGTGGGGCAAGAGTGCGCGTGGGGTAAGAGTACGTTTTCGTTTTTTTTTTGAGGTAATAAAAAAAGATAAACTAGCAGCACTGCATCAGTTTGACAGGTATTCTGGCAAACTATTATCATGTGTAATTGTAAACGATTTGAATAAACAACAAGGGAGATATGGCGTTAGATAACTTTTTGGTCATTTTGCTAAAAATAATTGGATTTCCGCAACTAGTATTTCATTACCATATATACGTTCAATCAGGTGAACATTATACCATTTCGATAACCTATTGTATAGAGTACTTTATGGTACAGAACACCAATCCAATTGGTTTTCCACGAAGTCAAAACCATTACTTGAATAATTTTTGGGACTGTGGGGTAAAAGTACGCAGGAACCGGTGGGGCAAGAGTACGCATATGAATCTTCAAGTTATGATGTTAAACCCGTATCTCTGGCCGAAATAAGACTTCTTCCAAAGCGTAAAGATCCACAACTAAGAAAAAAGGGACAGAATTTGGAATTATCACAAGTTTTTAGGATAAGTTGAAATAATTCGGTGTTAGAAAGGACTTAGCGAACAAAGCACTGAAGCGAAATAATGAAATGGTATTAGGACTTGTTGTACACCTAAACATAGTACGTAAACCCAATTTCATCTAAATGATAATTTCATTGAATCAAAAGAAACGTTCATAAATTACACAACGTTTAGCTGGGAGGGGTTGTGAGATGTGTGACGATCCTTATAATTTTTAGAGGATTCATACAAATAGTGTAAGTTACGGGGTGGGGGGAGGGGTGATGAAATAGCCAAATTTCACGTTACGTGATTGGTGGACTTTGTTTAAGGAAAATACCTTTGTATATGCCACGCGAAACCTGATATATATTTTTACCTCTGTAGTTTTTTGTATATATAAAAACAATGGTTTTTCGTATGAAAGTGCACATTTTTAGGACCCCCTCCCCCTTTAAGAGTTACGTAATCTTTAAACATTCCCTAATATATGCTCATTAAACATCAATTAAATGTTATTAACTCTCATTTGTGTTAATATATACTTAAAGCACATGATTGGATAAATGCGTACTCTTACCCCACCCGATGCGCACTTTTACCCCACTGGTGGGGTAAGAGTGCGTTTTTCACTTGTCTTGCAATAAGGGTTCTACTAAAACGAATCTCAATAATTTCAATATTTTTTCCACTGGGTAACATAAAGGAAGAGTATATGAATCATCGACACTGTTTTGATATGCAGAAGCTTCCCTAGCAGCACACATGTTGCACTGAAGCTACTGCAACTCATATGTGACCAGAATCAGTCACAATCAAGTTGCTGCAACTATTTTTGACTGACTTGTGCTGCTCGGGTTGCTTCATAAGGGCCACACGATCGATTGAAAACTAAGTGCGTACTCTTGCCTCACTCTACTCTATGTGTTTGTGCATATGAGGCATGCAAAAATTGTTGTCAAGCTTTCATCTTCAACTTTCTTCAATTGAGTGCAAGAAACAGCTGCTATGGACAGTATGAGGCGATCACGTCCTTACAGTCAATTTAGGATTAGGAGAGGAAAATTAGTTTGACACTCATTGTTATAAGAGACCAATGAATGCTCTGCATCTCCGTGAGTACCAAGGGAAAGGAATCGTTGGTTAGTTGAAAAGGTAAATCGTGTGAGTAAGCGACGATTTTTTTAGTTATCGTTTCCCAACACATACGCGTGACCAGTAGCAACACGATTGATTCCGCGCTAAATAATGTTGTGCTCGGATCAGTTAGGATAGAATAGTTAAAGATACTTTTCGTTTTCTGTTATACATTTCTAACAAAACACTAAAGACTTTTTATAGAAGGAAACTAAATAAGAATTGATTGACTGAATGGGATTATGCAGCAAGCGTTAATATAAAAATTTGTATAGGGTAAAACGTCCTATCGTTGTGGTATGCCCTAATGTTGCGGTAGTGTTAAAATAGTCCATTCTGGATATAATACCATTGAAAACAATTGTGGGTACGCTAAAACTCTTCGGATTAACAACTAGAACAGCTTTTGTTTGACAAAATTCCGTTCAAAATGATGAAAAATTACCATTTTTGGTTAAAAATTTGAATCCTTTGAGCCTATTATTGCAGTAGTGCTAAGGTCCTATTGTTGCGGTATCGCTCTCCATAAAAATTACATGCAATACCGCAACAATAGGACTGACCTTCAACAAATATCGCAACGATAGGCAACTGCGTCCTATTGTTGCGGTAGTTTGATTTTATTGTGATAAAAACAAAACAACATAAGTTCAGCACAATTGACGAAATATTTACGAAACTATAGTTAACGAGCATCCTATTCAACTACTTCAATGTGGAAATCGACCAACAGGTAATTTTTGAAGAATTTTTGTAATGAATTTTGTTTTGACACGGTGCTTAACCCCTCCATAATAGGTCGTTTTACCCTAACATAAAATTTTGAAAACAGCTTTATGATTTTGTTCAGCGGCGCAGCCAAAATTTTTGATAATACCCGACCTTTCAAAACAGTATGGTTGAGTTTAAATTTGTTTCGAAATTCCGCGGAATTCCGTTAAATTTCGTTAAAAGCTAGTTTTTTCTAGCGAAATTTTTGAAATTTTACGAAACGAAACGAAATCAAGAAAACAGATTTCGCCATGCTCGAATTCCGCGAAATTCCGCGGAATTTCGTTTCGAACCACCTGAAACGAAATTTTTCGAAATACCGCATATGCTTAATAACTACAGAAGAAGCAGTCTATGATAAATTGCCGTGTTCCCGTTTATATACTACTGGCGATAAGGCGATACCCCAGCATTTGTGACGCTTTCAAATGAATTAATCGTGGAGCGAGTGGTCCTGAATTTGATCATTTTTTTATCAATTCAGTTATATATCAGTAAGTATGTAAAAATATGGAAATTGTTGTATGTTTGTATGCAAAAAGCTCACGACTCCGCGATATTCCTTACATAATGTGCAAATAGTAAAAAAAAGCGTAGCTTAGCTTGATTAAATGTACACATCGTGGTTGCTAATCATGATTGGCCGAGAAATAGCGAATATGCATAGCTTACCAATTGAATAATCTGCTTGGGATAAAACAAAATTTCATTGTACTTGCTTCGGAGTTTCTAATTCATGACCAATAACGATGCTGGTCACGTCCTTACAGTCAATTTAGGATTAAGAGAGGAAGATTAGTTTCCCGAGCAACACACATGAGGCACAACAACGATTTTGATCAAACTGGGTCCATCGGACGCGGAAACTCTTTTAGTATACTGGCCCTATGCGAAACCTCTGATTGGCCCTTGGCCACCGGTGGTGTTCCGGGTTTTCCGAAGGTATGTTAAAAATGCATTTTTTCTGCTGCTTGTCATTTTATATGACGTTTACTTCCATCATGTTAAATGCTTTCCCCAGAAACTAGAACTACTATGCTGACCAATTCTGGCTGCAGATCGTAAATCCGTTGGGTATACGCAGAGATATGGCCATTTTCGTGAAAACGATACGGGATTGGCCATACACCCTGAACAAATGTCACTTTCGCAGAACTTCCGGAACCTGTTACAAATTGGCCAAAGAGTCTTACAGTCCTCAAAATATATCTCTAATAAAGATCCTATATTCATCGTCTTGGGAAAATATGAATTTTGACACCCATATATGCATGGTTCCAGATGGTGCCAAAACCGGCCCCTCCTGGAAGGCCCATGGAACCTGCTAAAAGGGTGGCAGTGGACACTATCATTCTGGGAATGTTTCTGTAATCATCGTCTCGCAAAGCCATGTTATCATTTTATCATGTTCCCGGTACCGTTTTTACGGAAATGGTCGTAACTCTGTGTAGTTTAGATGGATTCTCGATCTACAGCCACCATTGGCCGGCATATTAGTTATAGTTTTCGGAGAAAGCATAAAACATGATGAAAGTTCACGTCACATAAAATTACAAGCAGTGGAAAAAATGCATCTTGAACATACCCTCGGAAAACCCGGAACATTTCCGGTGGCCAAAGACCAATCTCAGGTTTTGCAGGAGAACAGTATACTAGAAGAGTGGTCCTGGTTTTATCAAAATCGGATTATTATACGCAAAGTTATGTTGATTTGAATTTCGACTTATTTTTACCTATCTCAACCTTTTTGTCTAACCCCTGTATATAAACCGAATTTGGTCACATTTGAGTTGCTGCATTACCAAATCGGGAATCGTTGGTTAGTTGAAAAGGTAATTCATGTGAAGCCACCTTGGTAAGCGACTAAACGAAGTTATTTTGAAAACCCGAAGACGAAAACCGTGTTTCAAATCAATCTGACGCATAATCAATGTGCTTCGTTTAATAAGCCTCTACAACATGATCGATTCTGCACTAAATAATTTAGTGCTCTTCGATGCAGACATTATTTTTTTAATCTCGTATTCTTCCGTACTAGCTAGTATGACCAGCATCAACACGATCAAAAGCATACTGATTAAAAAAAAACTCTGCTCGTGAGGCAAATTTTTCTCAGTTTGCGTTTCCTAGGCTAGCTGCCGTCCCGTGACCAGCAGTAACACGTGCAAATAGTCAAATAATATCACAGAGTTTAAATTTAAATCTTATGGGCTGTATGTACTTTTCGAAGATTCACCGAATATTGACCTTTGTGTTGAGTACCTTCAATCCTCTGAACTCTTTTATTCTTACTTTTAGGTAAGATTCTAATTGTTGCTTGAACGTGAAACGTTGGATTATGTTTTCCTTAGGACCTTCCTTACTCTTAAGCGGTGCTTACTCATGCGCTTAAACCTGGTTTGAGGCCTAAGCGGAGATGAAGAAATTGGCCTTTAATAAGAAAGAGGCGCTAAAAAAACTTCACAAGGGCCCTAGGAATCCACGCCACGACTTTGTCGTTTCAACAAAGTTATACTGATCTGATTTATATCTTATATCCAAGTAAATTTAAAGATACTTTTCGTTTTCTTTTAGATATTTCCAACAAAACACTGAAGACGCTTCATAGAAAAAAACTAAACACGTTTTTGTCGACTCATAATGGGATTATGTAGTAAGCGTTAATAGAAACAGCTGTATAACATAAAAATGGAGAATCAAAAAGCTGTTTTTTATGATTTGGTTCAGGGGCGCAGCCAAATTTTTTGATATAAAGCATGAAATATAAAGCATGGTTCAAGCTCAAATTTGTTTCGAAATTTCGCGAAATTCCGTTTTAATTTCGTTAGAAGCTAGCTTTTTCTAGCGAAATTTTTGTAATTTTACGAAACGAAACGAAATCAAGAAATTAGATTTCGCCACGCTCAAATTCCGGGAAATTCCGCGGAATTTGGTTTCGAACCACTTGAAACGAAATTTTTCAAAATACCGCATATGCTTATTCACCCTTTCATCATATAGACACTATAGGTTCCTATAGTGTCTATACTTCATCACTGCTTCGAAAGGCACCATAAGCAACACAAATGCTGCATCTATGGTTAGCTTGCCAAACGAGCGCGTGCCTGAATTTAATTGTTAATTTTTTTTTTATAGAGGGATGAAGGCAAATCTGCAACCAGGCACCTAAAATTATCACTCAGGGAGTGGGGTTGACAGATGGCCGACCCACTAAACCCACTCCAATAGCGGAAGGTTACTTGAGTTACCCTCTCTGCTAATACCCTTGTTAGCAGGAACTGCCTCCCAACATTACTTCTGAGGGATAGGCAGTACTTAATGTACTCGCTCAATCACGCTCACACAGGCACTCATCCCGTATCAGGCTTACTTGGGTGTTCTCTCTAACATACCCTCTGACTCACCCTGACACTCTTTCTGACGCACCCTATGAGTCTTACTTGGATGCTCACCACTAATATAACATGTGAGTCTAACTTGGGTGCTCACCCTTTACGCACCATGTGAGACTAACTTGAATGCTCATTGTCTGTGCTGTTTTAATTGTCTTATTGCCTATAAAAGGCAAATCTAAAGTGAGTTTGAAATTAAACTACTAAAGTTAGTTATTATGTACGAGTTAGTATGCAAAAAGCTCACGACTCAGCGATGTTCCGGCGACGAAAAAGCCGTTTCACATTATCTCCACACAGGGCTCAATATTTGGCCACAGTAAACGCATTTGCCCAGTATAAAACAAACATACGAGATAATGCCTTCTTTAGATGAACGCGTTTGCCCAATAAAAAGCAGAAAAAAAAAGATAATTCTTTCTTTAGATGAACGCATTTGCCCGGTATAAGGCGAACAGAGTTGATAATGCCTTCTTTTAATGAACGCATTTGTCCGATATAAGGCAAACATAGTAGATATTGCTTTCTTTGAATAAACGCGTTTGCTCGGTTTATGGCGAAAAGAGTTGATAATGCCTTCTTTAGATGAACACATTTTCTAGATATAAGGCGAACCGAGTTGATAAAGTCTGCCCGGTAAAAAGGAGATATGCCTTCTTTAATTGAACGCGTTTGCTCAATTTAAGGCAGACAGAAATGATAATGCCTTGTTCAGAGATGATGCCTCCTTTTAATGAACGCATTTGCCCGGTTTAAAGCGAACGGAGTTGAAAATGCTTGCCTTTAGTAAACGCGTTTGCCCGGTATAAGGAAAACAGAAGTGGTAACACCTTCTATGAATAATCGCGTTTGCAAGGTATAACGAAACCAAGACTGTTCCTTGCTACGGGAGGAACAAGCATATTCGACGAACAGAAGAGATCCTCTCATTCTAGGGTCTTGTCGCCATGCCCTTCTTGTGAACCCGGGTGGACGATAATAGCTAAATAATATCAAATGTTGATTAGATAGCAAAATGAGATATGGACTTGATTGCAGGCCTGGGATTTGTCACCTTCATGCACAAAAACCATGCGACAAAACCAAAAATAAAACAGTCACATCAAACTGGACAAAACAACCTAACCAACGTAGCTCGATACATCGTACTACTGGTCTCTCGCTCCGACAAGACATTTTGAATCTTGTCACATACTTATTTTGTTACGATATATTTGTCGTGTGACGCTTTCCATCGGGACTAAGGTTTTGCACAACCAGACGGATTAGAATAGTTGTCATGGTTATTGACAAAAAAGTTCGTCATGTCACCTTTGAATTTTGTCGCGACAAAAATTGTTGTCGTTGTCAGCAAAATGTTGTCATTATGAATTGATGACAAAATGTGAGGAAACCACTGAAATGGTGTGGTTTCTGGGTTTTACAGCAGTTGAAGTCGAGCTCATTATAAAAACGGCTAATATGTACGGCATAATAATAATGTGTCGAATTTTGGTGATTTTAGTCCAGCTCCTCCTGTTTAACCAAAATGCGTCATTTAATTACATATCTAAAATGTATGTTTAAAAATCACGAATGGTTGGAAATTATCTATATCCGGAAATCTTTTAAGTGGGCCATTAACACTCGAGCACACAAGCTGTTGTATTTTGAACATCATAAACCAAAAAACATATCACGCTGTACATAGCATGAACAAGCCCGCATGAGCGTTTCATGACCGTACACTTATTACGTAAGCACTGGAAGGAGTACTATCATTTTCTTACTTTCCATATAAATAAAAAAAAATGTTAAGAAAAAAAATACATTGGAGGGGGTTTCGAAAAACACAGAAAAATGCACCGTAATAAGTGTACGGCCCCACAACAGCGCGTGGCTAGCGATTAAAATTTAATACTCCGCCCAAGTTAACGTGCACCCGCATAATGAAAAACGACATACCATGTAGTCAAAATTACATATGCGTTATAAAATATTTTGTTACTATTCGCTTCATTGTTAGCATACAATTTGAAGCTTGATTCACCATACCAACCCTACATCAACACTTACTGTTAATACATACCATGCTGTCGATGTGTAATTATATAGTTATTCAATTGTACATCTACCAACTGATGTATGGTACACCGAAAATTTTGTTCGAAAAAACGACCGGATTTAAATGTTAATTATACTTAACCGCCCATTACTCATATGATCGTTTGGCCGTTTACCATCTGAGCTGCTGTTGAAACAGTATATGAGACTGTCCATTTATGGTTAACTACTATTAGTGAGACCATCGCTACAATAACACTTATTCTCTTCAATTTTAACAGATGCGGTCTACATATGGTCCATGATTATGCGGGCAGTAATTCCAATCAATCAAAAATATATCGAATGTTCCTTAATTGCCCCTAATGTAGGATATACGCTTAAATAAAATTCCGTATTTCTCTTATACATAAAATATTGCAGTCAAATAAACGTCTATCAGGCAATTGCTACAAGCGGTGTACCGGTTAAAATCCACTGAAGTCGATATTTACGCGGACGATTGATTGTACTGCGTAAGTCAAAACCGGGTAAATTACAAAAACCGCAAAAAACTTTATCAAAAATCGCTGTTTCGTATGCTCCGATTTTTTTTAAAATCCAAGTGCACAAAATCGGTTTAATAAACAGCAAAACCCGCTTGAAAAGTACGAAAACTCCATAAACCGCGTGAAAAGCGAGCAAACTTGCGCTGCGTTAAATGGTTCAGTTATTCTACACTGGAGGATCTTTCTCTGTGCAAGAGACACTTGTTTTTTTTTGTTTATGTATTATTATGTACGTAACAACGCAAAAATTGAATAAAATGTCTTATTTCTAAACAGAAAATCTGTCAAGAGAACAAAGAAATAATTAATTATAAAGTGCTCTTTTCAGTATGATATTTCAAATTTGTCCGCTGCTATTGCTCCTCCGCGCAGACGGACAACCAGAAGATGCGACATAACTTACTTTCGGGACCAATGTTGTGTCGTGCACAAATCCGAAAGTGTATGCGTTGTCACACTTTTGTCGCAGATGTGTGCTCTAACAAGACATACAACAAAAGCAAATTGTCGCGGTTGGAAAAAGTTGTCATCTGGTCGTGGGGATCCAGTCGTGCGACGGAAAACTGGAAGTTGACAAGTTTTTTTTGACTGACCATGTTTTTATGTATCTTGTCAGGTGTCACTGACAAACGCGACAATTCCCAGGCCTGCTTGATTGATATAAGAGATAAAAGATCAGACGACAATATCAATATTTTGCACTAAAATATCAAAAGGAGATCAAGTTAAGTTATTTGTAAGAAGTGATCAATATCATGTGCCATTGGTTTGTTCTTATCCATAACATATCTTGATATTTAAATGATATTTCGGTGCAAACTTTTGATATTGTTGCCTGTTCTTTTATCTCTTATATAAATCAAATCCATATCATGTTTTGTTATTCTGTTCATGGTTTCTGCTCGGGAAGGTAAGGTATATCGCCGACTTTCCGCCAAACACCCTTTCGGCCAAATGACTCTTTCGGCCAAACGACCCTTTCGGCCAAATGACTTTTTCGGACAAATTACTTGTTCGTCCAAAAGACCCTTTTTAAGACTGTGCTTTAATTCGGACACCTTATTGTCCTCCTCCAGGGTTTTGTCCTGGGACTCAGGGCCAATAGTTATCTAAAGCTCCAAAAAGAATTGGGTTCCCTTGCGGGTATGCGGAAGGACTTCCCTCAAACTAAAAACCAAGGTGAATTAATCAAAAAAATTACGGAAGACTAAGCAGGGCTGAGCTCGTAAATTAATAAAAACGTGAGCAGTATGTTCAGTTCAATTATTCATTTTAATAAAAAATAGGATTTACGGGGAAATGATAAGGATCCGGGTTTGTAGAAATCGCTCTCAACAGATAGCGAACAACGATAAAAGAGAGGCAAAAACTGTTCCGAATCATAACAAGCCATGATAACAAATTTATCAAACTTGTATACAAGTGCGAAAAAACAGAATCGGATAGGCGCCCCCACTTATGTGTAACGTTGTGGGATAGGCGAAGGAGGGATGTCCAAAGACATAAGGAATAATTTATTCTCGGTATAACTTTTGGTTCATATTCATTTGATTTTCAGTTCGTTCTTATTTCTAGCTCATCACATTCATTGTTTTTTTTGTGATTATATATTAATGTCAATAGTAACAGCAATAGTAATAATAATTTGTGAATAGTAATAGCAATAATAACAAATAAAAAAAACAGGGAGTACCAAAACTACTGTACAAAATATTTACAAATGCAAATGTAATTTTATTTAATTTATTTTATTGTGTTGTTTTATTTTTTACCACCATGACTTTTAGGAGATATTCCTTTTATAAGTGTTTAAGGGTTGGTTCGCTCTGAGGAATATTCAAAAGAAGGTGTGAAAGCTTCTCTTTCTCGATCTGTTATCCGAGTGTATTGTGCCGAAATACACTTTATTTTTGTACACGGAAAAAAATATACACGTCCATGCGAACTGTTCTGCATTTGAATATGCACTACTTTGGAATCAAATCAATATCAATAGCTGAGCTCGTCGCATTCAAAGACCATCACTTCCATTTGACGTGCACAATATTTTGAATATAAAACAACAAAATAAAAACATAGAATTACCTCAGCTCAGATTTGAATAACATACCTTTTGCGTGAAAGTCCTTCGTCTTACCATGACGCCATCTCACACTTCGAAATACCTCTTGAATTAAGCAGAACAGACGAAAGAACTGTCATCTATTTTTAGAACAACACCAATATCGCTCCACTCTTAAGGTCACTCCGGACGGAATCCAAGATTTAAAGTGCTCGCGTTTTCGAGGGCACACCATTCGATACGGAAGCAACGCACAACTGTCATTTTTATTATTTCACGCATGCTGCGACGCAGCAAAGCTAAATTAACAAAAATGACAGTTGTGCGCCGCCTCTGAATCGAGCGGTGTGCCCCCGAAAACGCGAGCACTTTTATTCTTGGATTCCGTCAGGAGTGACCTTAAATCAATAGCCTTGAACCTGTGAATTCAATAGCATAGCACTTTCAGTTCTAGTGGAGACATTATTGGTGCTGATCGAAGTGCTAATCATTTCAACATAGAGTGAACAGCATTTTGATCAACAGTGCTGATGTTATGGAATTGTCTGCATTCAACACACTTGTGAAAGATGTGGCACCACTTCAAAATCAAAGGAATATCATTTTCAATTATAGTGATTGTAAAGTTGATCATTCAATAGATGGAACAGTTAAATTGAGCGTGTTGATTTTTTACCGTGTATGAAAGAGCGTGCGTCATACCCACACTCAGGAAAAACTGCCCCTTCGATTCATGTGCCGCCCTACATGGATTTTTGCAATGGGGTTTTACTCATGGAAGGTATGTGTAATGGAAATGAATCATCACCAATAAGTGTTTCCATCAAATCTATAAAGTTCACACATACTTTTAAAAAAAATAATTCATAAAATTTATTCAAAGCACAAATCATTTTTATTGCTAAATTTTCTTGTTCATTCGTGTCTAATTTTCGTGTATATCAAAATGAAACAACCATATATGTTTTGAAAACAAAAGAATTTTTATTTTTTGAAATTATCACCGGCATCGAAAAACTGGTATTCAGAACACATGTGGGCTGAGGAATCAACCTAATCGATCACGTTCTTCAAAGATTCAGCGATATAAATCCACTTTGCTGGAACTTTCATCTGCCATTGAACAATTATTATACTGCAGATTATCGATCGATTACCAGTTTCGTGGGAATGAAAATCAAAAATCGTGCAATGGCGGAAATAGCAGATGAAAATTCAATTACCGAATACGAAAAACTGCACATCGAAGCTTCTTCAGCTCCCCTGGTCACTTTGGACAGTCGAGATATGATGCGGATCCCCGGGCTTTGATGTTTTACAATCTGAAGAAAAAAGAAACCATTAAGGTTCCCCCAAACACACGCGATGCGACAGTCGCGACGCGATTCTATCGCTTGGCGACAGCGATTATGTCGCCGTTGGTTTGGAAGCGTAAATAAAACATTGCCTGCAGCGACCCAACGATAGAATCGCGGCGACTAGTTGTCGCTGTCGCGGCGATGATATCGCTTAGGTCTGGGGAGCCTTAAAGAGTGAGAATATTTTCGGTCGCCAGTATTTTGCTGTTGTGTATAAAAAGGTCTGCTTAGGCGCTCACAACAACGTATTTACATGGAAGATTTAGAACATAACCTAAATGTATGCATTTCAGTAAACAGCAAATTGCCATTTTCCTGTACTCTTTACACTTGTGGGCTTGTGTGATGAAGAGTGCACGCAACCCACTGTTTGTTATGGCCTTGTAGGAAGAATCATGTTTTCAGAAAAACAGTTGCTTGAATCGGCATGAACTTTCTGTCCATTACCGATTATTATTACACCTGCCTGCTCTACCCTTCGCATAAACGACTCATCTGCGTTTTCATAAATGGATCACCACTAGGAATCGTGTGTTCTGCAATTGTCCATGATTTTGAATTATGTATACTAAATATTAAAGTGTTCATATTTTACTTCCATGATGTAATCAGACATTAAGCCAACTTTGAAGTGGTGTCTTTGGGGAGGAGTCAATTGAGCGCACCTTAGTCGACACATCGTCTATCAACCGGGAGGTGTGATGTCGAAGTGGGTTGTTATCAGCGGGTGCGTATCTAATGGATATAAATAAATACTACGGATCCAGTGTTTATACACACCCCCTGATGACAATTAACATCGCCGTGACACTTCTTGGGTGATATATGATGTGTTGACCAAGTGTAATATTTTGGAAAGGTGAACAAAAATTCCACACAGTGCTGAGCATACACAGCTAGAGATGTTATGCAAATTTACGTTTATTTTGATGCACATAATATGTATATATATTATATGGTCGGAGCATATAAATAAACACATAAACGAACGCTCTGTAATTCGAAATTTAAATCCATTCAATATTACATTATCGTGTAAAAATAAAGAATATTTAATTAGAATTTATAATTTTACTTAAAATAATATTTTACATGTCGTTTTATTTTTATTATTTTTTTGTGTTAAATAGAGAAAATAAGCGAATTCAAAGAAACGATCAACGATTGTTATTCGAAACATTCATAGTGCTAAACTTCCATACTTTTAACGCTCTAACATCCTACCCATCCTTAATATATATTATCATAGCTATATTCGTACTTGTGTCAATACTACAAGTATGCAAGCACATAATCTGGGCCGAGTGAGCCTCTAGCAACAGTCGCATTTTATGATCATCCTACACTTTAATAACCCATCAGCATTCCATCCATGGCAGTCGAACCGATAACACGAAATAGGATTACAAACACCTTAAGGGTAATTGATAATTATGATGGTCGTCGTTCGGATCAAGTCCATTACAACCTTCCCAGACCTGTCCCCGTTTTACCGTTTGCCGTCCCCAGCCATCGACCGCAAAAGGGTTAAAAGGAGTGACACCATTAAGCCCATTGCTTCGCTTTGTGGAGTAACACCTACACCGATGATAACAACTGCCGGTATTGCTTCCGAGAAAACCCATCCTGCATGGTTGGGAAGTTGCAACTCATAGCACGGCCGGCCGCCGGAAAAGCTGAGCCCTTCCAATAACATTTGAACAACGGCGAATGGGGTGGTGGCGGCAATGCTGACGATGAGATTCTTGTGTTTATTTTTCGTCTTTATTGCTGATTCTGCCACGATGACAACACCGTTCTACAGCGTGTTTTGATCCGAGCTCATCTTCCGAGACGACGACACGAGAGAGCATCTGGGCTGGGCGGAACTTTGGAGCTGGCAGAAAACAACGCGTCGTACCGTGTCCGCAGGCAAGGAGAGCGCAGTGTAATTAGGGCGCAAATTAAATTTCCCTTCACTCATGCGACAATGGAGCTGGAGACCGGGCTTCCATCTTGGACATCCCTACATTTACAGTCTATGCGGTGACAAGCGTCAAATGAGCCATCAGAGATTTGTCATCGATGATAAAAGTGGCAGCAGCGTAAACTTTTCGCACCAACCAACAACGTGTCGGAGAAAGTGTTTGCATGTTTTGCGTCCCTTATTCAGATTTTCTTTCTGCGGTGCGGGTGTTCACGCCTAAGCCATGAGCGATTGGAGGAGCTTTGAAAATAAGGGTCATATCTCGGAGAAATAGTTCTCGTATGTATTGTCCAAGCAATAAAATAATGGAAATTACCGTTTCTGAATATGTATTTCCAGGTGGTGGCATATTTTCACAAAAGCTCATGATTTTTCATGGACATTTAAAAAAATCTTTAAAATCCAAATTATACCTGTCAAACAAATATTAATTCCAGAGGTGAGCCAGCCAAGAGCTGACAGTTGAGAGGCTTATTAGACAATAATAATAAATAGTAATAGGTAAAATTTGCAGATTCCCCTGAGGAGAAACAATTCCCGTGTTGAAACGTTGGAGTAAGGAGTTATTATAGTAACGGAATAACTTGGTGTCTACGACAAAGTTTTTCAGGAGAATTTTTGCTACAACCCTCGCGGAGACGTATAACTTTTATTTTGTAAAGTGGAAAACATAAATTTTTCATCTCACTTCTAGGGGGATTGATCATAAGGCTGAATACCTGAATACCAAAGAAGCGCTTCGATTTACTGATAAAAAGTCTTGAAGACACGTAATTACGCTCAATCACGTAATAAAGGTACTATTGATTAAACGCGCTAAAAACACGAATTTAGCCACTGTGTTATGTGGCGTAGGGTAAATAACATTTCATAAATAATAAATAATGTCTCACTAATTTAAAGACTGAATATTAATATACTCATTATTATTGGCATTACATCCCAAACTGGGACACTGCGGCCTCACAACTCAGTCCCATTCATTTAGCACTTTCACGGTTCTTCACTGCGAGATTTCTAAGCCAAGTTAACATTTCTACATTCGTAGATTGTGAGGCTATCGCGATGTAACTTTTTTCGCCTTTTTTTAGTTCACCTTCAGCATGATCTTGCTTTGTAGCCGCGCAACTTATCGCGCGACTAAAAAAGCCTCATTACCGAACATACGGCCAAAAATTTCATTTGGCCGAAAAGGTTATATGGCTGAAAAAGTCGTTTGACAAAAATGCCGTTTGGCCGAATAGGTCAATTGATTGAATAGGTCGTTTGGCAGAAAGGGCGATATCTCAGAAAATATAATTTCGTCGAAATTTTCAAGTGGCCGGACAAGTCATATGAGCTTAGGCATTAGCATGACTTTGTCTTGGGATAGGAAACAGAACACAAAGATGATTTATCTGGATTAACTTCGGTAAGCGATACGATACATGGGATGGGATATAATTATGTGCATAGAAAATATACTAATCACGTTCCTTCCTGTCGAAATAGCTAGCCTCAAATTCGACCAAACACGAATATATTAATTAATTTACCGGCCGCACAAAGTAAAATAAATTATTTCAGATGATCAAAAACACATTTCTCGCTTAACTTTTCAAAAGGACCTAAGTAACATTTTTTTCATTAATTAATTTGAATACTGCAATCAATAGCTTTCATGTTGTTCTGTTGATTGCGCTATTCAAATTAATTCATGGAAAAAATGTTTAGGTCCTTTTGAAAAGTTAAGCGAGATTTGGTCGGACAGGTCATATCAGGGATGCCAGATTTGAAGACATGTCTTCGATTTGAAGACATTTGAATCTCTGTGAAGACATTTATTTCATGAAGACATTTTGAAGACTTTTCAAAATATTTGAAGACTTACCTTCTTATTTAAAGATACTTGAAGACAATCAATAAGCCAGCGAATAGAAAATATAATTTGATGACTAACTTATAAATTTTGTGACTTCTATATGCAGATCATTTAAATATTTCAAAAGTTATACATAATAGACTAATGTTTCTTGAAATTTCATACGTAAAACACATTTACACTAGTCGGTTGATAAGGTTGACAATTGCAACACATTTTAGTTATGTGCTGGTTAAAAATTTCCGATAGCAGCATTCTCTTAAATTTGTCTTGGTAATTCTGGTGAAAGTCTAAATAAGTAAAAATAATATTTTTTATTTAAGACATATTAAGGCAAGTTTTGGGCTTTGCAACTTTTCATTTTGGGCCCAAAAAATCGTGTAGAATAAAGAGAATTTCCCATTAATAGTCCGAGGAATTTCTCATAAAATTTCAAGAGAATTGAAATTGGAAATTCTTTTCCAATTATCTTGGAAATTTATAATAATTTCAGTATGGGCAGTAAAGAAATTCCCCCAAAACTTAAACGAGAAATTTATCTTTATTTCCACAAAATTGCAGGAAAATCATTTGAACTCCTATAAAGAATTCGTGTTTACTTCCACAAGAAATTTGTCTAAATTTGTCTATCTTTCTGTCTTTCAAATACAAATCCGGAGTATCATTTGTATTTGGTAGTTGAGGGATGTCTCTTCGGATTTCCCATGTTTACCCATGTTCACATTTTTACGAAAATTTTCATAGGAAATTAGTTTCATTTTCTCAGAAAATTTTCTTTAGTTTCCATAGAAAATTCTTACGAATGTCGACAAGAAATTGAAATTGTTCTGGAGTTAAATGGATATTTCTCAGAATAGCCATCGTAAATTATTTTTATTTGTTCAGGAGAATATTCTGAAAAAAAAATCAGAGAAATTTCCTAAAAAACCGCCAGAGTTTTTTATTAAAGAAAGTTCGGGGTAAACTCGTTACAGTTCCTTGTTGAACTCTTCCTTGAATTCCTTTGATATTTTTTCAAGAAATATTTTTGGGCACTCTTTCAGTATTTTAACTGGAAATTCCTCTAAGAATTTCTCCAGTAAATACATATCTGGAATTCTTTCTGAAATTTCCCATGAAATTCCTCCACTCCTCCAAATTCGTCCAGCAATTTCTTGAGAAATTTTTAGAAAATTTCTACAGAGTTTCCTTCGGAAGTACCTCTGGCACTGGCAGCTCCTTCATAAGTTCGTCCAGAAATTTCTCCGTTAGATCCTCCAAGAATTCCGTCGGAAATTCCTCCAGTCGCTCCTTCAGAAATTCCTCAGTTTGTTTCTTTCACGACTTCCTCTAGCAGATCTTTCAGGAATTGCTCTCGAAGCTCCTGCAGGCATTCGTTCGGAAATTCCTCTAAGAATCCTTTCGGAAGTTTCTCCAGGAATTCCTCTTGAAGATGCTCCTAGAATGTTGCCGAAAGATTCTCCAATAATACCTCTTGAACTATACTCTGGAATTTCTCTGATATTTCCTCCAGTAATTCTTTCGGAAATTCCTGCGCAATATTCCTGAGCAATACCTCGAAAAGTTCCTCCAAAAAGTTCTCCGGAAGCTTCTTCAGACATTTCTTCAGAAAACCTTTCAGTAATTGCTCAGGATAATCCTTCAGGAAGTCCTCAGGAAAATCCTCCAGGAATTCTCCTGTAATACCTCCGGAAGTTCCATTAGCATTTCATCCGGAAGTTCTTTCAGAAATTTTTCTGAAAGTTCCTTCAGAACATCCTTTGAATGTTCCAATAGCAATTCCTCCGGAAATTTCTTCAGGGATTCCTTTAGAAAGTCTCCGAAAAATTCATCAGGAATTTATCCTGAAGTTTCTCCAGAAATTCTTCAGGAAATTTCATCAGAAAATCTTATGCAAGTTTCTCCAAGTATTTCACGGTGAATTGTTCCGAATCGCTACAGGCAATTCTTCAAAAATAAATTCAGAAAAATTCCACAAGGAAATTCAGTTAGAAAAATCCGTTGGAATTATATTTAAAGACTCATTAGAAAAACCAAGGGAAAGTCATTTCCCTTACTCATGAAGATTTAAAAGAATATTCTCTGAATTCCAACAATTTGTAATTGTGTAAAAATAAACGATACATAAAACAAGGAGATGATTGAAATAACAAATCTATTGGATTTTGAAATTTTTTCACTAATAATCATAATTTTGATATTGAAGACATTTGAAGACATTTTTACTCAACTGTGAAGACATTTGAAAATATCCCCTGGCATCCCTGGGTCATATGGATGAAACTGTCATTTGATTCGGACGTAAATCATACGAACGTAAACATCGTCAGTGAGAGCCGAAAGCGCAAAATGAACAGTGAGAAAAAAAAAAGAAAAGTGAGAAGTACAAAGTGATTAGATTAGATAAGAAATGATGAGTAGGAAGTGACGAGCCTCTCTTCGCACTTCTCTCTTGTCACAGTGGAGAGTGAGACGACATACATCTTACTTCTCTTCTCTCATTTCTCAGTAATGATTTCTTAATTATGATTATTCGATTCACTCTTTCCACATTAACTATTGTTCAGTCAAACGACATTTATGGTGGCCGTTTAGTAAGCCACGTTTGCGGTCGTATGATTCTAGCCCAGGGCCCGATTTAGCCGGAAGGGGGCTCCAAAATGTACAAAAAAGGTTGGTTTCAGGCAGAGATGCATCCTGAACAGAACATGAGTCAAGAGCGTGTCTTGGTGTTCTAAATTTTGAACTCTGAACACAGTTCAGTGTGCGCTGGGTTGGTACGCATATAATACGATCATGGTAACTAAGATTCCTTAGATTTGGAACTATGCAAAAACATACGAGCATTTCCAGATTTCTCTCCGTTAGATGCCCACGTGTTCTATTAATAGCCGAAAAAATGAGTAGCATGCCGTAGCTTGAGTTTGTTTTCCTAGGATACAAGCTGCTAAGTTAGGTCAGTGCTCTTGAACAGTGTGCAGTGTTTAGAACTTTTTGAACACGAACGCGCGTTCTCGTGTTCAGATTCATATCTGGTTTCAGGGATGCCAGCTACAATTTTTATAAGTCTGTATCAATCTCAGCTAAATGTCTGTATTTGTCTTTATAGATTTTTTTTCAAAACTGTGCACTTTTGACAACGTAGTATATCGAGGTAATATAATCAAAACATCGGTGTAAAACTTATTCGTGTCAATTACGAGATACTAAACTGTTGAGGTTGAAATACGTATCTTCAAAGTTATAATCAGGTGGTCTGGACTCAGGTACCAGAGTAGAAGGACGTATCAAAATTAAAACAACTTTTTTATTATGCTATTATTATATAACAAAATTTGCTAGAAATTTGTTATAGGATGTTGATAAAATATCTAAATTAATATTTTGTAAAAGAACTATACTTGGACCAAAAAGCTTTCAAGTTTTGTTGCATTTACATATTTTGTTTGAAATTTATAGCAGAATCAGATTCAAAATATATTGTTTACTGTAAAGTTGGGAATTTCTATAGGTCGCGATAGGTCTCCAGATTGTGACAAACAATCAGAAATATTCGTTTTTGGCGGAAAAAGATTTTTGTTCAAGAACATGAAACTAAGCCCGTTACAAATTAGACAACCTTTTCAAATGATATCAGCGTTGTAATATCTTTGACTGGGAGACTTTTTCCTTTTTTATTGTCTTTCTTAAGGAGACTTTTAGCCCTATACGGGGAGACTTTTTCACACCCATGTTTATTGCCTACTTGATAATACAACTAGATAATTGCAACTACACAGAAAAAACCCAGAATAATCCACATAGCGTTGGTGGTGCCTTTCTCGCATTTAGTTAAGACACCAACCTTATATGGAGTATATATGGTCCGATGTATCATTTTCTTCATAACTTTTAAACACAATGACCGATCATTATCAAATTCAATAGCGATCAACAAGGCTTTGTCACCTGTCGAATGTTGCGAGAAAATCGGTTAAGGATTACTATACGAAAAGTTGTCTAATGTTTTTTTATAGCTTTTGGGCACACACATACACACACACATACACACATACATACACACGGACAGACAGACATGTGCTCAGTTTGTCGAGCTGAGTCGATTGGTATATAACACTATGGGTCTCAGAGGCTTCTATAAAAAGTTCGTTGTCGGAGTGAAATGATAGCCTTTCGGTACAACTTCGTTGTACGAGAAAGGCAAAACGAACATTGGATCCTCTAACCACAAAACAGATAGGAATCATAGAACAAACTGCAAGTTTCAAAATAAGCTTTTCGTGTATCAACAATCGACGAACGGCTCTCCCGTGTATCCAAGGCGAAAGAAAGAGACGACAAAGCATGCGATGCTGCTCTATCTTATGCGTGTTGTTCAGTAAAGCTGGACTTTCACCGCTAGGTTCGCTAGCGTTTCAAAATCCTGGGAGGACCATGTTTCACTGCAATGATGCCTATATGTTATGTGCTCTAACCCAAGTAACAATTTCCATGCTTCTTGGATTTATTTAGTTCTTTTAGCGGATTTATAATAGTAATCACCATAACTAGCTGCTTAGTTATATTGTCACTCTTATTGCTATCAATAAACCTTCTATAAATATGCTGAAAAGGGTTCAAACGTCAAACGCCTATTGACTTTATGAGCAGTTCTGCGGTTGTAAATCCTATTTTCAAAGCTCGAATGAAGCCACTATTTATGGTCGTAATGTGGTCAAATAAATAACCCTAATAAGAATATTTGCATTGCGGTGTTTAATAAAAGCAACATTTTTCTGATCGAATTCTCTGATGGCCATATTGGAAACGGAGAAGCGTTTTCAAGTTAGTGAAATTTTTCACTGAAATTCATAATTAGACGATGTTTTCATCGCGTGAAATACTTTTTGGTAATTGATTTTCTTTACAAATATATTGAGGTGGATTATCGACAAAGTCAGCAGCGATTTATGATAATGCTGTTATAATTATTTTGCATTTTTTGTCCAGAACTACATCATTTTGAGGGCGCATGATGTTCGATCCTAATTTTGCACTAGCTTTCACAATGAAATCGAACGCGCAGCTAACTGGTTTATAGTGGTTGTCTAGAGAGGACCAGTTGGCCATATCTACTCTTATAGTGGTCATCAGAAGGTTGCCTTTTAAAACTTAGTTTTATTGTAAGATCTTACAATTTGATCTTGAAAACCATTCGTAGAGAGGAATAAAACTTGAAATGTTATTTGGGAAGTGTGATGCACTCTACTTTTATAACGTGGTTAATTCTCCTTGAATTAAAAGTCAAGGCTACCGTAAACGTATTGATCTTAATTTGATAGTGTTTTTAATCTGTCAGTGATTTAAAATTGATAGTGATTCCTTTCAGCTATAAAACATTAAATTCGTATACTCAAATCAGAAACGTCATGTAGCAAACTAATAACATTCATCCGCTGAGTCAAACTTTGTTTCCGGGTAGCATAATTGTTACAAATCTAAACCCCAAAACCAAAAGATAGTTGAAAATGGGATCACAGGCGGGTAAAAATAACTCGGACAATATACTACAGCGCACTTTTAAGGTAAGTCGTCATTTATAATCGAATGTCTAGATGCCGGTATGACTAATTGTTTGCTTCGTTTCAGACAGAAAATCTCGCTCCATTCGCATGCGATTGTGATGGCAAAACTGAACAAACAACTATGTATGCTGCAGCGATCACCCAACCTGCGATTTCGGCCGTCAGCATATTGGGAAGGAATGATGGGAAACAGCAGCTGCATCCTGGACATCTGTGCTTTGTTAACTTTTACACAGAACTCTTAAAATAAATTAAAATATAATTGATATGGTGTAAAATAAAACCAAAAAAAAAAAAAATTCCATAAAGTTTTCCAATTTCATTCTAACTAAAACTACTAAAAATTGCAAATGAAAATTACTTTTCAACAATTTAAAAGTATTCGCACTTTCATTGACAGGTCTACAATTTATTTTTAAAAGTTCATACTTTTAATTTCAGATATGAAAACCAGCTTATGATTCGAAAGTTGATAAACTTTTGTTTTGATATTCTGCGACTCTCTACGAAAAAGAACCAACGAAACTTTTTATTTTAACCAACGGTTTTTTTAATTTGATCAACGTATTTTTTTTGTGTTGGATCATTTTTTTTTTTATGAATATATTTGTCGTTGCATTAAAACGAATTGATAATATGCAATTTTCTAACTGAAAATCCATCCAAAAGCCCAAAAGAATTCCGTTCGGAAGTCCAAAAGAATTCGATTCGGAGGAGAGGCATGATAGGAAAAGGAATAATTCCGTTCCAAAGAATTCCAAAGAACCGAACGAACAATTTTTGGTCTCCGAGCTCTTTTGAACTTTCAAACCGAAAACTTTTGTGCTTCCGAACCAAATTCTTTTTGAATTCCTAATGGAAATCCCAGAAATCGTTCGGAATCCCTAAAAGGATATAGGTTCGATATCCCTTGTACAGAAACAAAAAAAGATTCCATTCAGATCTGGGCTCAACTCGAAAATCCAGAAGTATTCCTTTGGAAAGTTTAAAAGGACTCCTTTCGAAGGTCAAAATAATTTCGTTCGGAAGCCCAAAAAGATTACGTTCGGAATTCCATCCGGAATCCCTCCTGAATTCGGTTCAGAAGCCCGAAGAATCCTGTTTTGGAATCCCAACAAAATTCCGTTCAGAACCATAAAACGATTCTATTAAATCCCCTGTCCAGAAACAGAAAAAGATTCCGTGCAGAATCCCCGAAGAATTCAATCCGAAGTCCAAAATTATTCATTTCGAAAGTCAAAACGATTTCTTTCGGAAGTACAGAAGGATTCATTTCAAAAGTCGAAATCTCAAAGAAATTTCTTTTGTAAACCCAGAAGGATTACGATCGGTAGTTCACATAATTCTGTGCATAAACATCTTTTGGGCTTCCCAACGGAATTCTATTGGGCTTTTGAACAGAATCATTTGGGGTTTCCACATGGAATTATTTTAATATTCTGAATGGAAACTTTTTGGGCTTGCGAAATAAATCAAGAAAGATTTCTTTTGGAATCCTAAAAGGATTCTGTTCGGAATTACAAAAGAATTCGGTTCAGAAGCCTCAAAGACTTTGCTCAAAAGTTCAAAAAGATTCGGATCGGAAATTTTATACAATTCCGTACGATTTGCTTTGAAATACAAAATGGTTCTGTTTTAAAGCCCAAAGTTTTCGAAAACAAATGTCTGTAAAAGTATGTAACTTCAATTAAAAGTCTGTATAATGTCCGGGCCCTCTTTAGCCGTGCGGTAAGACGCGCGGCTACAAAGCAACACCATACTGAGGGTGGCTGGGTTCGATTCCCGGTGCCGTTCCAGGCAATTTTCAGATTGGAAATTGTCTCGACTTCCCTGGGCATAAAAGTATCATCGTGCTAGCCTCATAATATACGAATGCAAAAATGGTAACCTGGCTTAGAAACCTCGCAGTTAATAACTATGGAAGTGCTTAATGAACACTAAGCTGCGAGGCGGCTCTGTCCCAGTGTGGGGATGTAATGCCAATAAGAAGAAGAAGACAATGTCCGCAATCTGTATGATGTCTGTATGCAAGACCAAATATCTGTTTAAATACAGACATGTCTGTATGTCTGGCACCCATGGTTGGCTTAGATACATAAAGTTTTGTGGGGGCCCGTAGCTGTGCTCCCCCCGGACTCCCGCTAAATACGGCCTTGTCCGAGTCAAATGACATTTTCAGACAAATTATTTATTCGATCAAACGATATTTTCGACAGTATGACAGTATGGCAGTATGATTTTCGGCCAAATGGCTCTTTCCGCCAATAAACCATTTCGGCCATACGCTTTTTCTGATAAATGATCTATTCGTCCCAACGTCCTCCTTTTATCGAACAAGTGGCCGCGTGAAGAACAACATGGTATCGTCGCTTTCGCGGCGTCGGTCAACCGGGTGGGTTCTGAGCCCTAGGACGGAAAGGGGTCCTCGTCAAGGCTGGGGCAGGCGTAGGCACCGCGTCGGCAGGTCCCTCTGTGTGCTGGCGAATAGGCCCTATCGCAGAGAGGTCAATTTGGGGTGCACGCGGCATCATGATTCTTGATACCAGTCGTGCAGAGGGAAGCAGGCGCAAAGTCGACCCTTCCCACCTTCCGAGGACATAGGGCGTGATAAGGCTACCTGGAAAGCCGGCAATGCGCTGCACGAGTTCCGATGTTCGATGCTGCAAGGACACGCAGCTAACCTCGAGGGTGCGTTATGCACTGCCCCCCTTTGAAGCATTACTTTCTGGTTGTACCGAAGGGACGATGGGCTTGGCGGCAATGGAAACGGTTTAGCGGATCGGGGATGCAGTCCTGCCTCCCTCGTTTGCTGTTGGAGGTGGCCCCTAACCCCGCACTTCCTGGACAACCCAGGATGTCTGTTGAGCAGATTCCCCCTCCATTGCTTAGGAAGAAAAAAAACGTACGGATGCGTATGCGAGTGCATCCGGATGAGTCTTCGAGGACGACCAATAAGATGTAGTCTATATAAAAGTAAAAGTAGTTTATTATAAGATGACAGGAAACGAACGATGCGGTTCCAGACGACCAGAAATAATGTGTCCGACAATACTGACCCTAAGGATATACCTATCTTTCCTCTTTGCAGATCGTTGAATATTGTGTTTCCTATGAGAACTTGAAAGAAACGTCCCCTGAGCAAGTTTCGAGCAAAGGCTAAAATATTACCCTAAAATCCCTATTCGCTGAATTGCTACAATATGGTGTCCCCGTGCGATTGAACGCCTTCGAGATGTCAAAGAATAGAAAGTCGCCATGTTTACCTATCTCGAAGGCATTCTTAAGGAAGTCTCCTGGACTGATGGCGACCCTAACAACACGCATGGTCCTCACAGGATAATGCAACTCATATGGGTCCGGCCAGATTCAGTCAAAAACAAGTTGCTGTAACTATTTTATCTGACTTGTGCTACTAGGGAAGGTAGGACTCGGTCCTATTCCCAGGACGAAAAGCATGTTGTCGAAAGCCGATTATTCCGTCGGACACGAGCTTCCTCAACATCCTTGATAACGTTGGTATTTGTAATGACGTGGCTGAGCCGCTAAACATCTGGAAATATTTTTTGCGGGTAGGGGAAGGTTGTTGGTTATAGGGAATCTAATTCGACTTGACGGCCTCGAACCGTGTATTGTGCCGTCAAATTGTTGATTCAGTGTTATCTGTTTAAATGTAAATTAAATAAATCAAAATGAGGTGGTTCATCTTCTCGGCATCACCGACCCGTATACTAGAGTTCCACTACCAGAGCGAGAGGTAGCGTATCAGTCATCGCAAGCACGCTCAAATGAAAAAAGTGAGTAACTAAAGATAATGTTTTTTTCCTTGTTGGGTATTTTAATCACTGCGACTCTATTGTGTTATATGACCCATTTGATATAGCTTTGTCAAGTTGACGCATTATGGCTATATCGAGCAATCGCAATCGCCTTGACTTATAGCGTTGTCCCAATTCGGTATTATGGTTCTGATGAAATTTACTACCGTATTGGGATTTGTTGGAGGACTGTAATCTCTTTTTAAAAATTGCCGAACAATGGCATGAAAGATGTTCCGAGTCCTCAACATGTACGCCACAGAAACGACATACAACGACCCACTTTTTACCGAACGTCGCCTTACTTATCCATAAAGCACTTATAGCTTTGCTGTCAAGTCGTACACCAAGATGCTTGACTGCATTTCAAAGTTTTCAAATCAACGCCTTTCAATTTCAAAATAGGAAATGAATTATTTCTTTTCCTTGTAAACGTTACTTATTCCTCTAGGTGGTCCAAAAAAAAGCCCCCGTAAGCGTGGTCCAAAATACATCCTTTACCCTACATCGAAACCTCGTTTCAGCATAGCATTCTTCATGGAACAGTGAGATGTGTTATCGAACGCTCCTTCAATGTCAAGGAACGTTGCAAGTGAAATTTCTTTTGCTTCAAAAGATCTTTCCAATTTTGTAACTAACTTGTGAAGCGCTGTTACTGAAGATTTTTCCTCCTGATACGCGAACTGATTACTGCTTAGAGGAGTTTTCGTTGAATAGGATGATTTTATATGCTCATCAATTAGTTTTTCCATTATTTATAATACAGTCGCCTCTCCACATCTCGATATTGAAGGGACCATCGAGATAGGGAGGGATCGAGGAATGGAAGGAAAATTGAAATGGATACTAGATCCAAAAAAGCTCGTTGCTATGAAAAACGACAACAAAGCAAATGTCGTTTCCTGTTGTTGATGTTTTTGTTATTGTCCAAAGATGGTCTAGTAGCCTTAAAATTTGAACATATCGACATAAGGAGAGTAAATTCTGAACAAAATATGATCAGAACACATCGAGATAGAGGGATATCGAGATAAGGAGGTTATCGAGATGTAGAAAGTTCAAATGTATGTAGTTTGAAGGGACTGAGGAAACCATCGACATAGGGAGAGATATCGAGATATAGAACATCGAGATGTAGAGAGTCGACTGTATGATGGACGATAAGCTAACTGTTTTGAAGGATTCTGAGGATGATTTATCCTTCTTATTAGCTTTTGGGATAAATGTGACACGCACTCCCCTCCATGCAGTCGGAATATAGCCCAATATTGGGCTCGATTGGAACATCTTAGTCAGTGCAGCTCGTGTTGCTTCGAACTTTCTTCAAGTCATGACAAGAGTTTAAAGAGGTGCTCACGTTTTCCGCCTCTTCTATCAAATTTGAGATATGAAATTTCCAGATAGTTTTCCTGGGATGTCTTTTGTTTTCTATGAGTTGATTTCCAGCCTCATATTCGAATAATATGCGCATGTGATCAGATAGAGATGTTTCATCTGATACATGCCAATTTTTGATTTTTTTTTCCGAAAGTGTATGACTGCACAAGGTTGAATCAAAAACTTCTTGCCTGATGGCATTTGAAAAGGTTGGTTTATTTCCCCTGTTACATATATCTACTTCGTTTTTTGTTTATATCGTTTTGTTTATATCTGAACTAGCCCATATTGTGTGATGAGCGTTCGCGTCACAACCAATAATGAAAGCTTTATTTTGCTTTCTGCAATAAGACATAAAATCTATTACTTCTGATGGGGGTACATCATCAGCATCTCCCAGAAAGTATGCTGAGGCGACACATATTTCCGTTTTTCCACGAATTGTCGGGACCTCCATCATGACCGCAACAATATATTGTTCAATAACTTCTGTGATTGGAAATTTTTTTGCAGCCCTGGGGGTTACTGTCCATTTTTGTAGGAATACCCAAGATTTTACTGTTGTTTGTCCATGGCTCCTGAACTAACGCAATATCCAGTTTGCTCTCAGCAAATCTTTTGCAAAGTGCAGCTGTTGCTCCCTTTGCGTGCGTGGTGCAGATTCACTTGAATGAACTTAAATTTGCTATTCCACATTATTTGTTGTTTGGATACATTTTTGCATAACTTTTAGTATGGCCTAAGATATTTGAGGTTTCTCCATAATTTTAACTCTCCAAAGTCCTGATGTTTTCGTTCTGATTTTCTATCATTGCTTCATCGCCTGTTTCTTTAAATGTTTGTTAAATTACGGTTAGCCCTATATTGTGATCTTTCACTATCTATTCGTCTTAGACGGTTTGATCCGAATAGTTTGACGGGAAGTTGTTTGATTAACTAACATTTGAATATACCAAGCATTTCGTAATAAAAAATATATACAGTAGTTAAAATGAATTATTAAAAACCCAGATCAATCCACCTAGCGTTGGTGTTGCCTTTCTCGCGCATTTGAAAAAAATTAGAAAAACACATAAAAGAGGTCGAAATAGCGCTTTAGGGGGATAGATTTTACCTTTTCCATCAATTTATATCCATTTGCGGTCATTTGAATGCATTGCTGCAAAATTTGAAAATAAAATTTCGTTAGCAAAAAACTAACTTTGGAACGCAATGACCGATCGGTCCAATTTTCAATAGGAAACAAGTAGACCGCAATCCGCGTCGATTGCAATTTATTGCGAGCAAATCGGCTAAGTACCAAAAAGTGTGCCTTACATTTTTGTACACATACACACACACATACAGACATCACCTCAATTCGTCGAGCTGAGTCGATTGGTATATAACACTATTGATCTCCGAGCCTTCTATAAAAAGTTCGGTTTTGGAACGATTTTGGCCTTTACCGTATACTTGGTATATGAGAAAGGCGAAAATAAATAAATAAATAAATAATCACAATAAAATTTAAAAAATAGGAAGTAATTAAATATAATAAATAATCTTTAATCTACAAACAGGCGTCAATGTAGAATAAAATAGGAGAAAAGCTGGATAATAAAATATTATGATGTATTTGAAGTTTTTTATTAAAACTGGCAAGAGGTTTTTTTTAGATGAAAAAGATAATGTTTAATAAAAGCATGTGTTAGCAAAAACATTCATCTTCATTGATTTTTGACGCTTTTTGGGGCGAAATCATTTTTCGGCGAATGAGCGGATATTAACACGGAAAGGAGATTTTCATCGAGAATTTTTAAGTAAGAATGCTCAAGCTCATCCACGGATCAAAGGGCAGTACGGCCCGAAATCAAAAGTTGTATTTCAACAAGATGGGAATCTGTGTCACACCTCGAATCGCATTCCGAAGTGGTAGCAACATCTGCCAGGGGGTCTTCAGTAGCCTTATGAGCAAAGGCATAGGATTGCCAATCCGGAGATGGCATGTCCGATTCTCGGTCCCGTCTAGGATGTTTTCGAGTGGGAAACATTCTCGACTCCCTGGCCATAATAGATACATACACATACATTTGGCACAATAGATACATACTCATGCAATGGCGGGCATAGAAAAGCTTTTAATTTATAACCGAGGAAAAGCTAATAGAAGTTGAAAAGCAGGCCAAGTTCCATTTGGAATGTAGAGTTGGTTGGTTGTTCGGCCACATTGAGAGTTGACGTAAAGTCAATGTCAACTTCTCTCCACGAACAGCCTAGATAGCCGTGTGGTGTCGGCAGCTGGTTATCTGGCTAAGAATAACATTACGGATTGCCTGTTTCAGTGGTAAAAGTCCACCTTACAGGTGACCCCTAATTCTCGGTGTGATGTGGCTTTATGCTTACCGTGCCTACGAATGAATGGTTAGGGGGGTCTAATAAGAACCTAACCGCAAACGGATCCTGTGAAGCACCAGGGCCCCTTTCACAGTATTTAGCCCTCGCTGCGCTAACCGGAGCTATGGCGTAGTTGACTTTGTGCTTCTCCGAGATAATCGGCTACTCTTATTCAATCTCAACGTGAGGTTAAATAAGAGTGGGGTAATGAATATGTGTTTTACTTAGTTTTCATCAAATTGTCACCTTTATGGATTCGCATTATGCGTTTTTCACAGTGTACTCTGTGTCTCTTCTTTGGCGTTCGGCTTTGGCTACTCTTGTTAAATCTCAACGTGAGTGTGGGGTTATGAATATGTATTTTACTTAGTTTTTCAACAAACTGTCACCTATATGGATTCGCATTATGCGTTTTTTTTACAACGTACTTTGTGTCTGTCACCTATGTGGATTCGAATGATGCGTTTTCACAGTGTACTCTGTGTTTCGTCCTTGACGTTCGGCTTCGGCTACTTTTGTTTAATCTCAACCTAAGGTTAAATGAGAGTGGGGTTATGAATATGTGTTTACTTAGTTTTCAACAAATTGCCACCTATATGGATTCGCATTATGCGATTTTTACAATGTCCTTTGTGTTTGTCACCTGTATGGATTCGCATTATGCGTTTTTCACAGTGCACTCTGTGTTTCGTCTTTGATGTTCGTCCATTGTTACGCCCTCAGTGTTTTTGTGACACCTACATAATTGACTTTCCTATAAATGGTATATCATATGCATTTGCATTGTGTGACTTATTCAGTATATTTTATGCTTCGCGTTTCATTGCGTTTTACAAAATGCATCGTATGTATGTATTATTGATTGTATCCTCCTTCTCCAGAAACCTGTTCCATTCTCCTTTCAAACTTCGCTTTTCCTTTCCCCTTTTCACTTCCTTTTCCGTCAGGTAAATAATGAGAAAGGCCAGTAAAGGCGATGGCACAAATCTCCCAAATTGAGGGGAACGTGCCTCCTGAGCCGACGTTCTGATACCTGATACCGATTCTCGGTCCCATCTAGGATGTTTTCGGGTGGGAAACATTCTCGATTCCCTGGCCATAATAGATACATACACATACACTTGGCACAATAGATACATACTCATGCAATGGCGGGCATAGAAAACCTTTTAATTTATAACCGAGGAAAAGCTAATAGAAGTTGAAAAACAGGCCAAGTTCCATTTGGAATGTAAAGTCATTGAAGAAGAAGAAGAAGAAGAAGAAGAAGAAGAAGAAGAAGAAGAAGAAGAAGAAGAAGAAGAAGAAGAAGAAGAAGAAGAAGCAGATTAAGAAGAAGAAGCAACATCCGCCATTCTGGACGAAGGATATTATTCCGTTCAATTACTCAGTGTGGTGCGTCGTGAAGGTCAATGTCTTTTCTAAACGCCACCCAAGTACAGCTAGCCTCAAACAAACATTGACTCATGCCTGAAGAGATATGAATTCAGGCTACATTATAAAGACTCCCCCCTGTATTTCGGAAGCGTGTAAAACATAGTTCAAGACTCTCTAATACATCCCCCTTGGAACAAAATAAAAAAATCGAAACCGAAATTTCTGAGATCTTTTAAGATTTTAACTTTGTTTTATGAATAAGCACGCAACAGAAGGCAAACAGGTAGCAGCATTCAGGACGATCTTGAGGAAATTTTCCTCAATAAAATTGTCTTAGAAATACAAAAACTCTCTTCGAAACTAAGAGGAAGTTTAAAGTAATCTCTCTTAAAAATTATGAAGATTTTACCATGGATATTCAAAAGAATTCCAATTGTTCTTGGATTTGAACTACAATTGGTTTCGGATCATGAACTTTGCTAAAAAGGACTTGGTTTAGATGCAAATATCTCTGCCTTGCATACACCCATGAATTTTACCTGGGCCATCCAACGCCTACAGCAACACTGAGCCAACACTAGCCTCCCGTTAAGGGAAATCTGCCCAATTAAAATTCGAGCTTGTACGTCTTGGTGTTAGCTCGGCTGCCAACAAGCCAGGTACTCAACGTGGGTGTGAAACTGCGGCAATGGTCCAGGAATACGGCAAGGTGGTCGTTACGAGGAAACAAGGAAATGAAATTGCTGTTTGTCTTCAAATTGCTAATATCTGCTTATCTGGCTAGGAAAATCTTCTGGCTCAGCCGAGCGTATGAACTTCCACCCAGGGAACTGAAACCGTAAGAAATCGGAGCTTTTTGCATGCACTGCCCTCCTCGGGTGGTGTGCTGTTGCAAACACCAGCCCAAAGTTGTTAAGCCCTCTGCTCTGATATTCCTGCCAGTATAATATTTTACGACTGGGCACGATAAGACTCAAGTAAGTAATTAAATATCGACTACAGGCTATTAGGACAAATTAGAAGAGCGAAGACTTTAACGACAAAGTTGAAACTCGGGAGGCACTCCCCCTGGACGACGACTTTGTGCAGCGATACCGGTGCTGTTAGTTTTCTGTTAATCAGTGATAATCCTTTGGATAAACCGACGCTTTAGTTTTGCGACAAGCTCAACGGGAGGGGACATAAACGTACAGTCAAGAACGATAAGGGACACAGCAATCTTTACTGGATTAAAAATCTAATTATATAACTGGATGAATGCCGTGATGACTTACAAAGCAATTAGAACAAATTCAAATTTACGAATGAAATACCCGGTTGTATACGAGTAGAAATTCACTGTGTGTAGAAAATTAGACTGACACAATAAGCAATCCATATTCAAACTAGTATGTAACAAGTTCCGCAAAACATTTACGGATCTTGACATCTCAACAACAAACCTATTCGATAATCCCCTATTCGTTTTACATCAGGCGTTTACGATTGGGACGAACTCATATCCACCTACAACTTCAAAACGCTGCCGACATATTGCCAAATATATTCATGATCGTAAGGGCGGGAATTTGTTTTCGATTTCCATCCCGCTCGTTTAACTTCAATCCTAAATCATTTGAAATCGTTTCCCGAATCCAAACGGTTTTCGCCGGTCCCGGGCCACGATGCGACGGTTTTCACTAATCTTTCCTCCACCACCTTTACCGCTCCGTTCTGACAGGACATCTATCAGCTGAATTCAATGGAGGAGGTCTCGTTTTTGCCACACGGCACAGAGCGTTTTCTCGACGACGACGACGACAACGACGACTTTGGATGATACGTGTAATTCGGGTGTTCAATGGGTTGAAGACGGGACTGCAGTCGTATCGGAATGTATTATGAAGAGGATAGGACAAAGCAAAGTATCTCATCATTTTTTTTATTGGAATCAACATTCACTAGTTGGTGTATTTACAAATGTTATTACTTACACAGCAAATAATTTTGAAAATTCAACGACGTGTAAAACTGCAGGTTACCCCATCAATCGAATTACCACTCGATATTCAATTAAATTTGATTGAATTTTACAAGCAAGCACCGTTTAAATTTATTTCGATTTAAACGAATAGTGAAATCGATTGAATGTTACGTTTATTTGCATGCTCCAAATATGTGCATGAAAATACATTTAAAATCACAACATATTTTTATCTGTGTAGAAGACAGTATAACTTGAATTAGATTAATCACATAGTTCTATCCTTCTTAAGGATAATCGCATCATAGTCAAGACATGGCTGCCACAATGGTCGCCTTTGCTTCCGTTTTTTGAGGAACAAATATCAAATAATAGCTGATCAACAAAACTAAAACTCTCTTTTTTATGCATGCAGCAGAGCAGCAAAGATGAAAAATTTGTTTTTACTAGTTCCAACATCTTGATTTTTGGAGATGAGTGCTTCTGAAAGCATGGTGCAGTTTTGAAACCAGATTTAACCTAAATTTTCCTCCATTTTCCTCTGAATAACCAATTATATTTGTTTTCGTTTACGCCACTCCATTAAAAAATGTAAATGGGTTTCGACACACTCGAAGTCATTTTGTTGGCCTTTCCCGCTAATATTTCCTCAAAAGGTATCTATTGAAAACTTAAGCGTCTTATACAATCAATCCATTTTGTATGTTACTTACGCTCAAAACAGGATCTGTGGAATGTGTATCATCTATTGCCAATTAAACCGAACAGTTTTACATCCTTGCCTCAATTCGAAGCATTTTGAATCAATTTCCCTGAATTTCTCATTCTCTAAAACTTGAAGTCCTCTCCCCCAGCGCGCACCCATTCGTAGGATGAGGTGAAATCCCACGCCTGAGCATCAGAGTTTCCGTTCCTCTGTTACTTCCGTCGTCGTCGTCGTTGCCGCTTGAGAAGTCATATCTTGGGAGAGGATTGGTTTGAACGATGACGATGACGTCGCCGACAACTATGTGACACATATCCGTTCCAGTTTTGCGTTTGAGTTTTGCCGAGTTAAATTTTACATCTTTATGCGAGAATTGCCACCGGGAAACAGTCAGTGCGGTGGCCAGAAAGGGAAGAACCTGGCAAAACTTTCGATTGAATATGATGAATGTATGTATTTGATGACGGTTTCCAGTGTGACCGTCTGCTGTTAAGTTAAATATAGAAGAAATTGCTAAAAAAAATCAAGAAATGGAAAAAATAATGCCAATTATGCCAAAATGAAGAATGAATCCTTATTATTACTGTAAAAAGCAATTTCGATTTTTGACTTGAATATATAAAAAAAATTCATTGTTTAGCGCTAATAAATTTATTATACAAAACAAAACTGTTTTATTAATGTTTTATGGATAAACCCTCTGGCAACCCGGATAATGTGACATGAAAACACTTAAAGAAAGATAAATGAATCGAGTTTGTTGAGAAGTGCAAGCAGCCAGCAGCGGGCTGATTTACAAGCCAAACGGTATAGCGATGCAAGAGCAACTTTTCCGAAAGACCTCCTTTCAACTCAGGATGACGAGACGATAAGTTCGCTGCTTCTATGCATTTGATCTGAACAAACTTTGGGGTTTTCATGTTTCTATTGACTTGGTAACAGAGTTTCAATGTTATTACACGATGTTCAAAGAAGAGTTCAAATTGTCTGTTGGTGATATGTTGGCATTGTGGTCGATTAGATTAAAGGCATGCTTCCATCCAGTGGATGTGAATAATGGGTTAATCTGAAGTAATTGATCGTAAACGGTTTATTCACATTGGTAACGACGCACAGTAACGCCATTTCTCACAAGGCATGATTTTTTGACGTAAACTACGTCTAAGGGGAAGCCTCGGATACAGGGTGCAAAATGAAAATTTCCAAGTTGGGGACCGTCACGAAATCATGTAAGATTTCAAACGGTAATAGCGACTTTATCTTTCGACGGATTTTCGAGATTTTCTTATTAATAGACTAGGAAACTTCCCACCAATTTGCTAATTGTATTAGAACTATTCATTATCAACGGCAAACTATTGAAAATGTTATTTCTTTCCAAACCGGGTGAAAAATTCAGAAATAATCAATCCCGTTCATAAATCCCCAACACGGACATCAGATTGCAGTAAGGTACGGGCCATTTGATCCACTGCTTCGTTTTCCCTGTGTATAAAAAGCCCGTGTTTCGCGTGCGCGCGTCATTTTCATTCTGGATATAGAGTAGAGTGGGGCAAGAGTACGCACTTAGTTTTCAATCGATCATGAGGCCCTTATGAAGCAAGGTTTTGCATATCAAATCAGTGTCGATGATTCATATACTCTTCCTTAATGTTACTCAGTGGAAAAAATAAAGAAATTATTGAGATTCGTTTTGGTAGAACCCTTATTGCAAGACAAGTGAAAAACGCACTCTTACCCCACCGGTGGGGTAAAAGTGCGCATCGGGTGGGGTAAGAGTACGCATTTATCCAATCATGTGCTTTAAGTATATATTAACACAAATAAGAGTTAATAACATTTTAATTGATGTTTAATGAGCATATATTAGGGAATGTTTAAAGATTACGTAACTCTTAAAGGGGAGGTGCACTTTCATACGAAAAACCATTGTTTATTATATATACAAAAAACTACAGAGGTAAAAATATATATCAGGTTTCGCGTGGCGTATACAAAGGCATTTTCCTTAAAGAAAGTCCACCAATCACGTAACGTTAAATTTGGCTATTTCATCACCCTCCCCCCCATCTTACACTATTTGTATGAATCCTCTAAAAAATATATGAATCGTCACACATCTCGCAACCCCTCCCAGCTAAAAGTTGCGTAATTTATGAATGTTTCTTTTGATTAAATGAAATTATCATTTAGATGAAATTGTGTTTTCGTACTATGTTTAGTTGTACAACAAGTCCTAATACAATTACATTATGTCGCTCCAGTGCTTTATTCGCTAAGTCCTTTCTAACACCGAATTACTTCAACTTATCCTAAAAACTTGTGATAATTTCGAATTCTGTCCCTTTTTTCTTAGTTGTGGATCTTTACGCTTTGGAAGAAGTCTTATTTCGGCCGGAGATATGGGTTTGACATCATAACTTGAAGATTCATATGCGTACTCTTGCCCCACCGGTTCCTGCGTACTTTTACCCCACAGTCCCAAAAAATATTCAAGTAATGGTTTTGACTTCTTGAAAAACCAACCGAATTGGTGTTCTGTACCATAAAGCACTCTATACAATAGGTTATCGAAATGGTATAATGTTCACCCGATTGAACGTATATATGGTAATTAAATACTAGTTGCGGAAATCCAATTATTTTTAGCAAAATGACCAAAAAGTTATCTAACTCCATATCTCCCTTGTTGTTTGTTCAAATCGTTTACAATTACACATGATAATAGTTGGCCAGAATACCTGTCAAACTGATGCAGTGCTGCTAGTTTATCTTTTTTTATTACTTCAAAAAATCGAAAACGTACTCTTACCCCACGCGCACTCTTGCCCCACTCTACTCTAATGGAAAGCGGACGAAAGCGTCCAGAAGCGGTCTCAGCGACAACGGCTGTGGTGGTGCGGATGAAAATTTTTCGTTCGATGGTGGTGGCGGTCGTGGCAACAGCAGTACATCTTTACATCCGTGTTACAAGCAGCATTTTTGGATCTGGCAATTAACGGCGTGCGTAGAGCCGAATCATCGGATGGCTGTCGCGCAGTCCAGTAGTTGTTGTTGGTGAGGCACATAAGTGGGAATGAATCGGTTCTTTTCAGAACCACCATTATGTTTGGGAGGAAGGTTAAGTTGAAATAATTTGTCTATAGTGCAACCGCTAGGAACTAGAAAATTTTTCAGTGAGATATTCTAGCGTGATTCTGAGCTCAATTATATGATGTTTGTCTACCACTTAACCACTCTTCTTGCTGTGGACTTAATGTTGAACAATGATTCAGTGATTGATAAGTGATTGAGAAAGTTGATATAAGACTTTTTTCATATAACAAAGCATAATTGTTTGGTATCGGTAGCGGAATCATAGCATTAGTGCCGGTCCGAGCGCGTGTCAGAAGGAGAAGCTGCAAATATGTATTCGCATGGATGAAAATAAAACCTGAAGCAAGTAGCAGACTATCTACTAAAATTATAATCATGAGGAAAAATTTCACTTGACTGCTACTGCTATCCACGCGAATAATTTTCGGCAGTGTCTTTCGCTGACGCGAACTCGTGATTCTGCTACCGATGGAAAACAATCTGCCATCACCTAGCAATTAAGTTTTACTTTGGTAGCCAATCTTTAGTACTTCAGACAAGAAAATTTTAATCTGAGCGCTGCTGATGTTGATGACGAGGACCGCACGACTCACACCATCAGTGAGAATAAGATTTCCGGTAGGAGCTCCGCCGATACCGATGGTGGGACTACGATCTGCTTTTCGCGATATCTCGAACGAAATGGCTCGCGCGCGCGAAAGAGCTGCTTTCTAGTAATCAATAAAGTTGAACCTGTAGCCACGCCCCTTTAGTGAGTGTGTGACGGGTACACAATATGTGCAGTCATACCGGACAACAAAGAGGCGAGACTATTGAGCCATCTTTATTGATTATAAGAAAACTGACAACAACAGATATCGCAAATTAATAGATTACTTCGATTATTTGTTGTGATAATCGATTAGTTTTGAATCGATTACTTCCCAACGATTAATCGATTCAATAATCGACAAGAATCGAGAGTAATCGATTAGTTACTAATCGGGTAATCGGGATTTTACGACAACTTTTAGATGTCGATTATTTCGATTAATCGATTCATCGTTATGATAATCGATTAATTTTGATTCGATTACTACTCAACGATGAATCGATTCAATAATCGTCAAGACTCGAGAGTAATCGATTATTTACTAATCGACTAATCGAGATTTTATGACATCTCTAAGCATCGGTGGAGTTGCTGAGCAAATGTTATTCCAAATACATATGGGATATTGGAAAAATCGGCTCTTCTCACGGCCTCCATTCTATACAAACAAAGATTGAGGCAAGGCAAAGTGCAAATTTACCGCTTGGAGATGCCATAAAGGTGCCTGGCGTCCGTAGCAGAATCACGAGCGTGCGTCGGAGGGAGATGCTACAAATATGTATTCGCATGGATGGCTTCAGTGGCAGTCAAGTTTAATTCTTTCAAGATTCTTACTTGGTTTTGTTATTCCAGCCAATGGCGTGGATCGCGTGGTCGTAAGTGATTCGAAATATGCATTATTGGGAGTTAATCGATTCTTCTCAGGGACACCATTTTAAAGATGGGAAGATTGAGGGGAGTCGAATTTGTTCAAAGTATGACGTCGTAGCAGAATAACGAGCGTGTATTGTAGAGAGCTGCTGCAAATATGTATTCTTGCACTGGCACTAGATTCATCATTTCACCAAACTGTTTTACGTAGTTTACGTCGGGCGGTCGTGTCTTGTACACAACCCTTATGATTTTTAACTAATATTTCATATAATGCTATCTATTCCCCTAAAGTGCTTTATTGACCTTTCTTATGTGATTTTTTCAATAAATTTTTCGATGCACGAGAAAGGCATCATCGCCGCTAGGTTGAATAATCTGGGTGCATACAACTTTCTATGTTAGTTGATAGCAACTGAATCAAATCTATATTAACAAAATCTATATATTAAAAAAAATGAAATGGTCTATGTTTGTATCCGCATAACTCGAAAACGGCTGCTTGGATTTTCTTCATTCCTTCAGCAAATGTGTTCGTTATCGTTTCCGACATGTTCATATGATGTTTCCTCATGCGAAAAACACAAATAAGGTAGAGCAAATCGTAAAAAACTGAAATTAAGAATCTTATGCAAATTTTGCATGGATTGTTCTTAACGCCTCTCAACAGTGAAAAGCCTCTAAAGTAGTCTTGCACTTGCATCAGTGGCGTAGCCAGAAAATTGGCCTGGGGGGGTTTCTGATTTTTTTTTTATTTGCGAGGGATCAAAAAAAAATTTCTTCTAAAAAATTTGTCTCTGGGGGCTGGGGTATGTCCAAAACCACCCCCGTGGCTACGCCACTGACTTGCATAAAGGTGTATGGCATAATATATTTTTGGGTTTACTGTAGAATTCGCTAGGAAAATATCGGCGATTTCGAACTAACGCCAATTTGAGAATAAAATCATTTTCGTTTGTCATAAGACGAGTTTAGCACTATTCCATTTTATTCAACCATGCTGCAATCTTTACATATACGTGATTCGAACTCAACTGTAAGCCCGTCTCAGTATCTCGTACATGACTCGACTTTCGACTAAGTCATATCGAGTAGAGACACTAAAAGAGCTCAATGATTATTTTTTTAATTATCATTCTTTTGGCAGTATATGCTGGAATTTATGACAAAATCCTTCAAGTTTTCCAAGGAATCCATGAAAAAATCCTGATTTGATCATCCTCTATTCACGAGTTTCCATCACTTTGATGTCATGTGGTTTCCTTCCTTCTAAAACAATCTAAAAACCATCAACTACCAAAAGCATCTTCTCAAACTAGTTCACCCGGAATACTTAAGGAATTAAATATACTCAGGAAAAAAATCTCTGATTTCATTTTGATTGCGAGCAGAGGCGTAAGAATGCCAATCTGGAGATGGCGAATTCGTTTCTTTATCCAGTCCAGGACGTTTTCGGGCAGGAAACAATCTTAACTTCCTGTGCATATACTGCATCTATTCCCAAGTAACCAATAAGCACAATAAGCACTCCAATTCGCCAAATCGCCATATAAGGCCAATATATGGCTATTCAAAAACTTATAAGCATTGAAGTAGCACTATATGGCCGGTTTGGCGAATTGCAGTGCTTATTGGTTACTTGGGTTGTATTTGCCACACAAGATACTTACTCATTCAATAGCGGGCATAGAAAAGTTTTCAATTGATAACTAAGGAAAATGTTATTGGTTATTTTAAACTTTGGCGTCTGCAGCCGAAACTTTAATTATGTCCCCATAATTTTATTCAGATCATTTAAATGATAACAGTAAATGTAAATCAATGAAAAATATTCAACCCGTATACTTACAGTCCTATTTTGGACCTTTCTTAAGTGGCTGTCTGCGCTGTCTAACATAATGCACGAGAAAGGCATTATCACTGCTAGGAGTATTAATCAGGGTATTTTTGTGCCTCATAGCTATCAAAATAAATAAATTACTGTGGGAAGTTTTTATCCATTTTTCCAGGGTTATGAATATTTTCGTTTTTTAATTATTATTTACTTCCTACTTTGCAATCAACCTCTCCTTCCCGGTGAGGCAGAGAGGTAAACAACAAAACTCACAACGCCACGAATAAGAAGTTTGCCACAGCAAAATGTACACATTCACCCAGCAAATGATAAACATTCACCACGCGATTATATGGGGCACTCACATTCATGGATAGTATGACATTAAATTTTGCTAGAAAACCATATGCCGGAATCAATTTGCCAGAATGATCTTTGCAAGAAAGCCATTTACCAGAATTTAGTAGAATGCTAGAATTTAGAACTTAGCAAAGCCCATTGCTACACACAAAAAAAAGCGTTCATGAATTCGTGAACTAACAAGTTCACGGTGTATTTTTTCGTGAACAACAGTCACGGAATCGAGAACACAGTCACGTTTTCTGGAACGTTCTGGAAAACGTGACTGGTGTTCCCGAATCCATGAAATAAATCACGGTGTATTTTTGCTGGTTCACGAATTCGGGAACGCTTTTTTTTGCGTGTATGTTGTTCAATAGGTCGTTACGTGAAAAAACCTTTCCGCTGGCATGGAAAACAGCTTCCGTTGTTCCAATTCACAAGTCCGGTAATTCAAACCAAGTGACTAACTATCGTGGTGTTTCCATCCTGTGCTGCCTAATGTCGAATTCGTTTTTAAAAAGTTCCAACCTAGGTTAGAACCAGTGCCAACCTAAGTGCTGTCAAAGTGTTTTTTATTCGCTCAGGTTGGAACTAGGTTCGCACTAGTTCCAACCCCAAAGCTGTCGGGTTCGCACTGTGTCGTTTCACGGTTTCGCACCGGGTTCACCAATACAACTGTACTTCAACTGTCAAAACCATATGAGTGGGTGGGACTGGGCGGAATAAACAAGCAGAAGGGAAAAACGAAACTATCTGTTATTCAAATAAAATGCGCGTTGAATTTTTTTTTCAGGAATTTCGTTATATTTGTTATTGTAGTTTTATATGAAATTAATCCGGTACTGTTGTCTAGATTCAGTTTAAAAATAATTGTTATTATTACTAATTATTCATACGTTCATTCAGGGTTTTCCTCACAGATTGTGTCCTAAATTAGGTTGGTGGAAGGAATTAGTTTGGAAATTCCCTCGAAACCCGTTCACAAAATCTTAGCGGATTGTCAGACAAATATATTTGAGGAATACCGAATAGAATTCTTTCTTTAATAATATGCCGAATTTCTTTTGAAATTATTCCAAAAACTCTTTCAAAAGTGTTTCAGCATTTAATTCCAGTGATTCTTTCTTGAATTCTTGTCTTTATCTTTCAGGCATTCCTCCAAATTTTTTTCCAAGAGATCCCTTCGAGATGAATTGCTTTGAAAATCTTCTAGGAATATCTTTGAATACTGTTCCAGGATTTTCTTTGAAAGTTGCTCCAGGAATTAATTTGGAAAGTTTTTTGAGGAATTCCTCCGTAAGTTCCTTTAGGGATTCCTCCAGAAGATCCTTTAGGAACTCCTCTGGAAGTTTATTGAGGAATTCCTCCGCAAGGTCTTTAAGGAATTCCCCCGGAAGGTCTTTAAGGAATTTCTCCGGAAGTTCCTTGAAGAATTCCTCCGGAAGTTCCTTGAGGAATTCCTCTGGAAGGGAAGTAGCTCTTCTGGAAGTTCTTGGAGGAGTTCTGCAGGAAGTTCTTCCAAGAAATCCTCCGTAAAATCCTCCAGGAATTCCCCCGAAAGTCCTTCACCAGTTTCACCGGAAGCTAAAACAGAAATTCTTACGGAAGGTCCTCCAGGAAGCAGGAAGTTTTTCGAAGAAATTCCTGAATGAATTATTGAAGAAATTCCTGAAGGAACTTCCGGAGCAAAACGTTGTTATGTTTTCTATGTTGGACTATTGAAAGATAAGGAATTTCAGAAGGAAATCCTAGCATTAGGGTAGCTTCACAACTCGGGAATTTGATCCGCGGATTTTTCCCCCAGTATTTTTACATATGTTTTCAGGATTTGGGCACGGAAATCAAAATCCCGGCCCCATTGAAAATCCGGCGGAAAATATTCCCGAGGTGTGAGGCTACCTTTATCAGGAGGAATTTTTATTACATGCTTCTGAGTGTAAATAATTAAATACATATATCCGCCGCCCAAAAGTAAATTCCATTATCCGCAAAAACAGTTCACGCACTTGAACACTTTTATTTATCAAGGCCAACGCACTGCTAGTGCACTGGATGTCCTGGATCATATGTTTCAAATCAAAACAAACACGATGCTACGCACACCAACATATCCAATGACAGATGGACCTGAAAATGTTTTTTTATTCAGGGTTCGGGTTGGCACTGACCCAGGTTTAAAAACGAATTCGACATTAGCATTAGCAAAGTGTTTGAGAAGCTGATACATAATGTGCTATACACTGTGGGAAGGCAAATCGATGCGATATATGTGGATTTCGCTAAAGCTTTTGATACCGTACCGCACAATCTTGTCATCGAGAAATTGGAGCATATTGGCTTCCCGAGATGGATAACGGAGTGGATAGCTTCATACTTATCTAGTCGTAGTGCATACGTTGTGGTTAGCTCAATACGATCTCGATTCTTCGATATTACGTCTGGGGTACCTCAAGGAGTGTTCTTGGACCACTGATCTTCAACATCTATGTGCATGATCTCTGTGTGCTTCTTTCTGCGTCAAAATTATCATTCGCCGATGACCTCAAATTTTATCGCATCTGTGGTGATTCATTTAGGCCGGCCTAAATTATTACACATCGTACGCTGTCTGGCTGATTGTGCGATCATGCAAAATGACGTCAACTTCATGTTAATTTGGTGCAGCGATAACGGTTAACGGCGCATCAATAGCAAGAAATGCAAGGTTATATCTTTCTCTCGCTCTAACAGTCAGATTATTCACCAGTATTACGTTGAAACCGAACCACTTGAACGTGTAGCATCATTAAGTGATCTTGGAGTGACCATTGATGCAAAACTACGGTTTATCGAGCATGTGGCGATCACGGCTTCCAAAGCATTCTCTGTGCTTGGAATTATTCGATGGCACGCTTTCGAATTCACCGATATTTATGCCCTGAGGACGTTGTATTGTGCGTTGGTGTGAAGCATCTTAGAGTATGCTTCACCGGTTTGGTCACCGTACTATGTAGCACACATGATAACCATAGAGCGAGTACAGAAGAAGTTTGTCCGCTTTGCGTTAAGAATCCTGCCTTGAAATGACTCAGACAACCTTCCTCCATACTCTGAACGATGTCAACTCATAAATTTGGAGTCCCTAACTGCCAGACGTGTGCAAATGCAGCGATTATTTGTGTATGATATAATACAAGGAAATATTGACTGCCCTACACTACTTGAACAAACTCCGCTGTATATTCCCCCTCGAATACTAAGGCATTCTTTCTTACTAGCTGTTCCATATCACCGAACAAACTATGGTTACAACAAACCACTAGACTCCTGTATCCGTGCTTTTAATGTTATTTGTAACTAATTTGACTTCAACATCACCAAAAATGTTTTTAAAAATAGAATAAGTAGAATAAATATTTAAGTTCAGTCTGTACGATTGTTTTATCGAAGACGGTGTTAATAAATAAATAAAGAATGCCAGAATTTGCCACAATGTACCATTCCCCAGAAATAGTAAAACTGGAAATTCCGATTATTATTGGTGGCTGACGAATAGAAATGTAGTTATATAAAGAAGGTAATTGTAAGTTGAAATTATTTACAATGAAGGGATTTTTGGTATAATTAATTTTCATAAAGCTTAGCTTAGCTTAGACTGACTGTACATATCAATGGTTGGTACTCCGTGATTGATCCGAGCTGGTGCAAATTTCACTTCGATCCAAGTGAATAGAGGTTGATATTTACCACCTATTCTCGAATAACACGTTCAGCAGCTCTCAAATGTTAATCAATAACGGCGCCGGCCAAGTTCTTATAGAAAGGAAGGGAATATGTGTGGATATTGTTGCTACTAGAGACCAAGAATAGGTGAATTGATCATCCACCGCGAGAATAAACCATCAATCGCCTAAAGTGAGCGATTATTCATTTGAATTTGGACCAACGATATCTGTTCGAACTGCGGTAAGACGCGCGGCAACAAAGCCATACCATTCTGAGGGTGGCTGGGTTCGATTCCGGTGCCGGTCTAGGTAATTTTCGGATGGAAATTTTCTCGACTTCCCTGGGTATAAAAGTATCATTGTGTTAGCCTCATGATATACGAATGCAAAAATGGTAACTTGGCTTAGAAACCTCGCAGTTAATAACTGCGGAAGTGCTTAATGAACACTAAGCTGCGAAGCGGCTCTCCCAGTGTGGTGATGTAATGCCAATAAGAAGAAGAGACACTAGTGGTGTCAAAAATTCGTTTGTGAAATCTGAAAATTACAATTGTTACAATAACATAATTTAGCATTTAAGGTATTTACTAACTCACACTCAGAAGAAACAGGTTATTCCTGTAAATGTACAAAATAGTTCTCAATAAACGGATTCCACGCAGAATGACACACCGACCAAACTTGATGATAGTTAAAGATTGAATCTTGTCCTTGTCACATATTTTCAATATTGGAGATAGACTATCTTAAAATTAGCATTAGCATTGAGCTATTCGCACAAATTCGTAGGTGGTACAAGCCAAGACTATTGTATGAGAGTAGCATCACTTTCGTCCGTTACCACAGATATTGATTTGGGACTAATCACTATCTCTTAGATGGAAGCAATGCACTCTCTAATAGTCGAGATCTGTCCTGGCCACGTCCTTACGAATGCTAAGGAAAGGGAAGGATGGGTAGTTGGACACCTACTTAAGAAAGATGCAGAGAACTGCAGGTTTTGGAATTGTGTGGGAGTAGGAATCGTTTTGGTAGAACGTGAAACACAGAAATAATTAAGATAGAAAAACAAAGTATGAAAGGGACGAGCTTGAAATTGAACCCACGACCTTCTGCTTATAAGGCAGAAGCGGTAGCCACTAGACCACCGAGATCGTCTATCTATAGACTATCTTAAAATTAAAGAAAAATCGACTCTCGAGTAATTTATGAAAAGGTCGAATGTGTTTTCGAGCACATTAATAAAAAAAATGCATCTCAAAAACCGTTCATTTTACGAAAAAAATGTCTCAGAACGAACTGTAGGGGACTAATAGGGCTTTATGGAGAAAATATTACACTTCATATTTATATTCTCACCAAATTTCAAACACAAAACTTGACTTCAAAATACACATTTTAATGACATCAGGTCAATGGAGAAGCTAAAATAAAAAAAGTTTTAGTGCAAGCTATTTTTGGCTCATTTTTGCAATATTGACTATTTTCAAGAAAACACATGTTTTTGACGCCGAATTATGATTTCTGGGTCAATTTTGGACAAACAAGGAATTATTTTTTTCTTCCTATGTATTACCGTTTTTGAGAGATTTCAATTTTGATTTTCGAAGACTGAAAAAAAATTTTATTTGGCCCTTTTCAAAACTTACTCGCGATTCTCCATCACCAACACTAAGTTTCCCGATTCGTACATGAAATTTCTAAAATTTATACATGAACATCAAGACAGTTGTGCACACACACAGCTTCCTGTATGGTCTTGAAAACATAAACCTCAGATTCACTTCAGCACGCTAGTCAAAGTTGATGACCTTGAATATCCACCAAGAAATCCGAAGTGAACTTTAGTATAGTGTTGTGATAATCGAAAAAAAAAAGGAAGCAAAGAGAGACTCTTTTGCACATACAACCTATTTTCAACGCAATCCAGAATAATCATTTTCTATGATTGTATGATTGTATTGTATGATGATTGTATTTCCCGGCCATTTTGTTGTCCGGGATTCGGGATGAACTTGTTCGTATATCCCGGGAAATCCCGGGATCCCGGGATTTTTCGATGTTTCCTTAGGAAACTTATTTTTTGATTTAAAAACGATTTTATTCAATGTTCAGGGGTAAAGTTCATATTTTAGAAAGGCCACATAAAACCGATTTCAAATTGAAACTCAATTTAATTCTAATTTGAATCAATTCTTTCGAAAAAAAAACGACTTCAAGAACCAAATAATATTCACGTTTTTCTCGGAAGGTACCCTTTTGAAATATATGATCGCCAAATCCGAGAAGAAGGGTTCGCTGGCGGTTAAAGTCAGCTTGACTGTTTGCAGTATTTTGAATATGCATTGGGTTTAGACAGTTGCTGGGATTGCATTTAACACCCTAGTGACGAAAGATGGAAGATGCGCCGTAGAATCGTACTGCGCCCATAGCCTATTGGAGATATGGGAACCCCTTCTCAAAGAAAATAGAATACTAGAGTATCCTCTAACCCATGGCAGGCTACTAATTGATACTTTTGCCAAGAGCTGCAGCTCTTCCTAATCTTGAACAGATCGCTTCCTAATTTTGATGTTAATCGTTAATTTATCGTTATCACCGATAAAGTGGATTGTTTTCAACGTAATCGCTTGCTGCGATAAAGATGAATCAACTCAATTATTATCAGAGTTTGGTAATTTAACGTAAGTTAACTCGATAATTTAACGATAATGGGGTTAATAGATTACGCGATAAAAGTTGGTATATTAAAAAAAGCCGAGAATTGGACAAATTGATTGCAGCCTGTTGACCAGAGTTGATTTAGATCGAAGCGATACACCAAAAAAATTGCAGAGTATCGGGTCGGCCACTTGTACTTGCGCATGTGCTGGAAAGTTTTATGTACGAACGTCGATTAGAAGGACATGAATTGGATCAAGAATTGTTTTGGAGGCAAGAAGCTCACGAACACTGACACAATGTTGGGCGGCACGAGGAGATTAGCAAGGCGAATATCAGCTAGTGTACACAACCTCGCTGTAGACGGGATATGGGGAGGAAGCAGCCGCCAAATAGATGTAGCTGTATCTTGTACTGTAGATACTCATCGTTTAATTAATAGGAAGCTGTAGCTGCTGGAAAAAGCATCAGTCAGTAGCCCTCCATTGAGTGGTATAGGGAATCTAATATTTTTATGAAGGTGTTTGAAAATCAAGTCGTTTTCAGTTGCAGTCTTGTAAAGCAGCAAAAACAGGTTTACTTCTGCATCCGACGGTTTCGGTAATTTATTTTACCTTTTCAAGGATTTGAAGCTTGTTTCGTTGCATAGATGCAGTTGAATGCACCGAAGCGGGCGCCATTTTCAATTGAATGGACTACATTAGTGTAACACTACCATTATAACAACGAAACAAGCTTCAAATCCTTGAAAAAGGTAAAATAAATTACCGAAACCATCGGATGCAGAAGTAAACCTGTTTTTGCTGCTTTACAAGACTGCAACGGCCGAAAACAACTTGATTTTCAAATAAGTTTTCCACATTCGCCAAGAGTTATTTCGTTTATGAAGGTGTTCTATTAACTATCTCCGATAGTTTCATGAACTTGCAAAAAAAACCATGTCTGATGGGAGGTATAAAAATATGATATGAGTTTATCACCTAAGTTGGGTTTCGCGTTCTAAACAAATAACTTTTGAAGGAAGAAAAAAACAGTATTTTTTTGTCCTGGGTATCCCGGGATTTTCGGGAATCGGGAAATTCCGAATTTTACTGAATCCCGGGTTTTTTTTTTTGTCCCGGGATGTCCCGGGATGGAAACTCTAATTGTATAGTAGATCTCCAAACCTATTTTGTCCTTCAAATAAAAACAAATCGAGTAAAGTACGAGATACTGAAGAGGATCTGACTATTGAGGTCGAAATACGTATCTGTCAAGGTACAATCAAGTGGTGGAATTAAATGGGATAGTACGAACTCATTTTATGACAAGTGAAGACATTCCACTAAAATGCTCAAAATAATTTTCTTAATTTTAATTAGTGGAAAATGATCAGTCTGCTGTGCCGAAGATATGTGCAAAATTTGATCCCAATTAAAGACAATCATGCTAAAATTTCGTTAATTATGTGTCATTCTGCGTGAAATGCGTCAATATATAACTGACTTTCCGAAAACTGAAATCAACTTCCAATAAATCTATATGATAGCAATAATCACGACGTTGGTTTTTATTATTCCACCTATTCACGCTGACTCATTAGGGGCCGTCCAGAAACCACGTGGTCATATAGGGGGGAAAGGGGGCGGGTTTGGAAAATGACCACGATAAGCCACATGGGGGGAGGGGGGGTGTTGCTCTCGAACCACGTGGTTTTTTTTAACACGAAAATTTTTGGTAAATAGCAATAGCTGTGTAAAAAATACAAATCATCAAATTTAATGATTTAATCATTAAACGCAAAGCGCATCTTAGAACCGATGCCCACGTAGCGTCTTTTCAACTCAGTGTTAAAAAGAATTTAGCATTAAGCATCGAGAAAACCCGGTAACGCAGCGTCGGTCGCAACGCCGATGCATATCTGAGTTATTTGGCCAACTTAGCTTTAGATCCTATTTCCATAAAAAAAATAAACGAAAAAGCAGGTTGCGTTTCAGTCTCAATTTTCACCAAAAAAAATTGGGAAAGAAAAATGAAAAAATATTTTCTAAAAATTCCGCCGCAGATGGTTTTTGGCATCACGCCGCCGACACTTTTGCATCAGCGGACTACAGCTACAATTTTGAAAACTGTTCATGTTTTTACAATAATTCAAGAAAAATCTTCAAAAGAATGTCTTGTGGATATTCAGGAAAAATCCAGTAAAAAAATTTCCTGTAAAAACTTTGACCTTACTTCATACAATCCTGATAAAGTGCTAGCATTCAGAATGTTTTTTGAACAATTCTCTCTGGAAAATTTTGCTACAAATTGGTCATGAAAAAAAAAACAAAATATCGCCAGTTTAAATGCCGAAAAAAAATCCATGTGAATTCTTTCTGAAAATTCAAAACAGTCTCGTGGGAAATACATATAATTTTCGGTGGAAAAAAATGTTCATATTTTCATATTTTTTTTACATTCTAATGAATTTCTTCGACAAGTTCTTCCGAATCTTCACCAGAAATTCTATTTCATTTCCAAAATAAGTTTTTCGAGCATTTTAGGGAGTGCACTTCAAAATGTTTAGTCTCCAGTAAGCCTTACGAGCAAAGGCATAGGATTGCCAATCCGGAGATGACGAGTTCGATTCTCTCTCCTGTCTAGGATGTTTTCGGGTGTCAAACATTGTCGACACCCTAGGTATAATGTATCCTTCGTACTTGCTACACAAGATATATAATCGTACAATTGCTGGCATTTAAAACTTTCAATTTATAACTGAGGAAATGCTAATAGAATAAACTAAGTTGAAAAGCAGACCAACTTCCAGTTGGAATATGGAGCCATAGAAGAAGAAGAAGACTTCTAAATTTTTCAAGAAAAAATCTTCTGAATTTTCATAAGAAATTAAATAGCCAATGCCACATGAAACACTTTGATATTACCGTTGATTTTTTGTTTTTGGATTTTGTTTTCAAATTTGGAATTTTGAAATTAAATTTTTACGCTCTTTGTGAGTTCTATCACATTTTTAAATTTTCCAAATATTTTTTTATTCGAGGCATTATTTAGAATTTCCACGGAAGAGTCTATGGATTATCTTCAAAAATACTTTGGATTTTCAAAGAATAAATCTTTAGAATTCTCAAGGTTCGTGTTTTTTTTAATTTGCACCATAAATTCTTCCAAAATTTCATGGGAAATTCATTCTTCTTCGGAAAGTCATTTTGATTTCTTTGTAGGTTCAGCTAAACATTGCTTTAAATCTTTACCATGCAAAGAAGCACAAGAAATGATTTAAAAATTTTAAGGAATTTTCACATTAGAAAATCTTTAAAATTTTGATTTAATTTTCTAAGGAATTCCTATTGGAATTGCTTCTAAAGTACAACCTTCACAAGTACTACAAAAGTGCAATTTTTTTCGTTATTTCCACTTGTAAAACATCGAAATATCCTCGGGAAATTCATTATTGGTGTTTTAGATGAACTTTTTTTCGATTTTCTACTGGAAAATCTTAGGAATTTCCATCGGAAATATTTTGGTATACTCAAATAATTTCTTTTGGAAATTAAAAACTGCTGAAAATTTCTAAGATTTTTTTTGAAAAACGAAAAAATTTCCATTGGAAATTTAGAAGAATTTCCTTTGAAGATTCATTAAATTTGCCCAGGATTTTGAAAAAATCTTTAGAGATTCTGTAAAAAGTAAGCTGGATTTTTTTTTCTCTAATTTATGCCGGAAGTTCTTCAGAATTTGATGCTTATTGGAATTTTCATGCATTTAGGATCCTTCTACGGATTCTTCTAGTTCTTCAAAATTTCTACCGAACCTTTTTTAGGAACTTTTCCACAGAATTTCGAAAAAAATCGTTGAAATACTGAAGATTTTTCCGTGGAGACTCCGAAGAATTTCTTCTAACTATTCTGAAGGGTTTCCCTTGCAACTCCAGAATAATTATTCTTGAAAATTAGGAAGATCTTGGAATTTAAAATACATCCAAGCAATACATGTAGGCAATTATTTAGGATTAAGAAGCCTAGTTCTTATGATATTGAATAATTAGGCTAATTGATCGAAAAAATTTAATAATGCACCTAATTAGAACATTTAGGTGCATTTTTAAATTTTTCGATCAATAATGCACAAAATTCTAGTAGTGCGTATGAAAAAGGTTATGACATAGAGAAGTTTGCATTTAAAAAATCAACATGAAATTCTAAATAAAATGCTTTTAAATTCATAAAAGGGTCTTAGAACTAAGAAGAGTCCGGCGATATGAAAAAAAGTGGCAGTGTTCCAGAAAAAAAACACTCCAATTCCTAAAACAATCTAGGGTAATAAATAGTGTTATAATAACGATTGAAATTGAATTCCAAAACAAATCTCAACCCTTTCAGGACGGATGGGTCATATATGCCCAGCGTTTTAGATTGGCTATTAAATCACAAAAGAGAGCTAGACCACCATTTTCTTCAGTAAAATTGTTCATCTAGATATTGGTTTTACAGAAAAAAATGGGAGCTCAAATTTGACTGACCCTGAAAACTCAGTTATCCGAAACTTTGGGAAGATTTCGATTCTAAGAGCATGCAAATGAAGTTGAAATGTTTGAATCATTCTGAACACTCAGATAAGATGGGTCATCCTGAACGTTAAGCCAGTGATTGCTCTCAAGTTCAGCCCACGACTTCTCGGGTGATCAATCATGACATTTGTAATGTCCTCATCATCGGTATGTACCCAATCCGATGAAATAAGCATATGATCCTAATTTCCATTAACATGAGATCTAAGAGACAAGGTACCCAAAATTATCTTGAGTCAACATCAAGTTGCACAATGACTATGAGGTTTGTTCGCAAACTTTTTTTGTAGGGCCTTAGAAGCACTGGGTTCACGGACTTGAATGATTAAGTAGTTCAAACATTACGACTTCCAGGACGTTTTTTAAAACCTAAAAGTTTTGTATAACCTAAGTCGAGTCAAGTACGAAACACTGAAGACGACCTTACTGTTGGGGTCGAAATACGTATCTGTCAAGGTACAATCAAGTGGTGGAATTAAATGGGAAGGTACAAACTCGTCTTATGACAAGTAAAGACATTCCATTAAAAGCTCAACATAATTTTTTTAACTAAAAGTCTGTAGTAGCTTGTACAAATAACAATTGCCATATCAACCCAATGGACCTAATGGGATATTATATCATACATCATTCATAATTTGGTTAATTGGATAAATCGAATGATCCGAACTCCAAAATGATAATTGATCTATAATACATTCATTCTTCTATGAGTCCACCATTGACTGAAGCATATTCGAGATATGGAATAGAAGTTCCTTGGGAAATTATTCGAAAGACATCAGAGTGAACGAGAAAATATGTTTAGTATGGCATCATTGGATTCCACGAGTCAATATCAAAATAAAATTTCAATGAAGAATTAGAAATTTTGAGAGATGAGCCAGCTCTAGATTATTTATTAGAGAAAAAATAGAATCTTCGAAATAATGAAAATTTATAATTTCCATGCTGGGTTTTAGTTTGATTTTGAATCAGTTGAAATTGTCCATCTTCAAAATTGATCGGATTAACCATATGTTTTAGTTACATAGGTTTTTTTTTAATTTTTGTGCTTGAAAAAAAACCACGAGGTCAAAGGGGGGGGGAGGGGGGGTCTGCCAAATGACCACGATAGACCACATGGGGGGAGGGGGTGTTTGAAAATCTTCAAAAATATGACCACGTGGTTTCTGGATGGCCCCTTATCTGTTGTTATCGCTGTCAGTTAGTTAAAAATATATTTTGGTTACTAGATAAAGATTGTCGCTTCGGTTCCCTTTGTTCTGCTGTCCGGAACATGTTGGGTACCAAGCTGTCAAATCGTATGGATTTTCCTTCTTTGACATTTAGCTCCTCTATCCTCGCCAGCAAAAGATGTTTCGGACAGCGACAATCTTTATCTGGTAACTAAAATATCTTTTGTTAGATACCCAGCGTAAGGAATATAGCTAAGCCCGCATCGCAACATATGAAAGATGCCTCAGTCGTTATTAGCGTTTATTGCTGTCACATTCCCCCTCCCGTGAACGACCTGCATTCTCTGTTCCTGGTTCATCACGTCCTATGACGTCAAGGAGCGCCAGTTTCACCGCCGGTCGGCGGTACAGTCCTCCAGCAGTTCGTACCCATGCCTGACGAATCTTGCCATCTGCACCTGGGATTACCTTCTCAATTCGTCCACGTGTCCATTGATTTCGCACCGCACCATTTACTACGAGTACCAAGTGTCCAATTGCAATGTCCCTTACATCGTCGAACCTTTTGGATTGTCGCGATATGACCGGCATGTACTCCTTCAGCCATCTTCTCCAAAAGCCGTCGGCCATGTGCTGTACCGAATCTGTGTGAAAAGGTCGAAGATCAAAAGGTCGAAGGTCAAAATGGCGAAGAACAAAAGGTCGAAAGGACAAAAGTTCGAAGGGTCATAAGGTCGAAAGGACAAAAGGTCGAAAAGACAAAAGGTCGAAGGACAAAAGGTCGAAAGAACTAAGAGACAAGAAATGAAATGGGAGTTGTGAGCAGTGACAAGTGAGATGCCAGATGGAAGTAGTGAGCATAGATAAAAGAGAAGTGAGAAGTGGAAAGGAAGAAATAAGAAGTAAAAAGTGACAAGTGAGAAATGCGATATGAGAACTGAGGAATGGAGAAGTAAGAAGTGAGATGTAAATAAGAAGTGAAAAGGAAGAAAGAAGAAAGGAGGAAACATATATAGTAAGAAAGAAAAAAAAAACAGATGAGGAATCAAGAACAAAGAAAGAAGAAAGATGGAAAAAGGAAAAAAAGAAGGAAGAAAGAAAGAGAGAAGAAAAAAGGAAAATAGAAGAAGGAAGAAAGAAAGAAGGAAGAAGAAAGAGAGAAGACATAATGAAGAAAAACAAAAGAAAGAAGGAGGAAGCAAGTAACAGGAGAATGAGAAGAAAGATGGAAGAAATGAGGAACAAAGAAGAGAGAAATAAGCAAGAAAGAAGAAATTAAGAAGAAAGATGGAAGAAAAAAGGAACAAAGAAGAGAGAAATAAGGAGGAAAGAAGAAAGAAAAAAAGAAAAAAGAATAATTAAAGAAGGAAGAAAGGAAGAAGGAAGAAAAAAGGATGAAAGAAGGAAAAAAGAAGAAAAAAAAAGAAGAAAGAAAAAAGAAAGTAGGAAGTTAAACAGGAATCAAGAAGGAAGAAGAAAGATAGGGAGAATGAAGGAAGAAAGAGAGAAGGAACAGAGAGGATATAAAGAAGAAAGAAAGTAGGAAGAAAGAAGGAAAAAAGATGGAAAAAAGGAGGAAGAAAGAACGAATAAAGACGGAAGAAAGAAAGGAGAAAAACGGAAGAAAGGCAGAAAGAAAGAAGAACAAAGAAAGAAATAAGGAAGGAAGGAAGAAAGAAGAAAGAAGGAAAAAATAAAATAGGAAAAATGAAAGACGAAAAACGGAAGAAAGGAAGAAAACAAAGGAAGAGAGAAGCAAAAAAGAAGGAGTAAAGAAGGAAAAAAGGAAGAAAGTAAAAAGAAAGAAGGAAGAAAAACAGGAAACAAAAAGGTAGAAAAAAAGGGGAGAGAAAGAAGAAGAAAGAGAGAAGGAATAAGGAAGAAAGAAGGAAGAAAGGAGGAAAAAAGAAGAAAAGAGGTAAGCAAGTAGGAATGAAGAAGAAAAAAAGAAGGAAGAAAAAAGGAAGAAAAAATGTGGAATGAAGGAAAGAAAAAAGGTGAAAAAAAGGAAGAAAAGAAGTGGAAAGAAGTAAGAAAAACCCAACTTGATTCACCGAGTGGTGACACTGCCTTTCTCGCATTTAGCCAAGACACAAACCTTATATGGCGCTTACATAGTTCGATTCCATTTTCTCAATAACTTTTTCAATGCAATGGTCGATCGTTATCAAATTCAATAGTGATCAACTAGGGTTTGTCCCCCGTCGAATGCAACTTGTTGCGAGAAGATCGGTTAAGAATTACTTTATGAAAAAGTGGCTAATGTTTTCGGTTTTCGTGTACACACACACACACATCCACACACACACAAACACAAACACACACACACACTAATGGCCATTCGAGTCGCGAGTGCGTACCGAACTATTTCGTCGGAGGCAGTTTGCGTGAGACTGGACTCTATGGTGAAGTGGCAGCAGGAGTGGGACAATGCGAATAATGGAAGGTGGACCCATCGGCTCATCCCCAATGTGTCGACGTGGGTGAACAGGGAGCATGGTGAGGTGAACTTTTACCTCACACAGTTCCTGTCCGGACACGGTTGTTTCCGCCAATATTTGCACCGGTGAGGCCATGCGTCATCGCCATTCTGCCCGGCGTGTATCGACGTAGAGGAGACTCCAGAGCACGTGATATTCGACTGCCCGAGGTTTGCGGAGGCACGTAGGAGAATGCCTGCCATAAGGGCGGACAACATCGCAGAGCGAATGTGTCGCGATGAAGGTACGTGGCATGCGGTAACCAGAGTCGTGACACAAATAATGTCAGAGCTACAGCGTCGATGGAGAAGGGACCAGCAAGTAAGCGTCGGTTTGGAGCAAAAATCCAGCACAGTGAGCAGTGTTGGGTCTCGAGTCGTCGGGGCGCCAGCGAACCGGAAGTCTTCTGCCAACCGGAATCGTCGGACCGACCTCGGCACTCGAACCGTCAACCTGCTGAAGAAAGAAGAAAGAAGAAGTAAGTGCTTCGGGTATGTAGGGCACCGCCAGTGCGGACGTTATCCACCACCGGAACTGTCGGACCACCTCTGCAACCCGAAGACGAAGTCGGCGCAATGCGCGAAAGCGTCCCCTGCGATAGCCGCCGGTAGTCGGGGCACCATCACACACTGGTTCAGAAGCCCCCAAAACGTGCGTTTTTAGTTTTCGACCTGAAAACTACATTTTAGAATCATGATGTCTTCAGAAGAGTTGAAGGATATTTGTTGAGCTTTCTTTTGATAAGAAAATATCAATGATCTATCCACCTTGAAGGGCGGTATGGAATAAAAAATTTACGCAGATGTACAAAAGCAGTGGTTGTTCTCTGCAATGTTATAAAGAATGTGAATTGGAACATCTTTTCTGAAGACACAATATTGGACAAACGGTTTTGTAAGGAATTAGAGCACGTTTTGTATGAATGAACCCCAAAAATCATATTTTGAGCATAACTTTTTTGGAAATGATTTTAGCACTATGGTTTATTCTAGAAAGTTGTGCATAATGACAAAAAACATGTTTGTCTAGAAGACTATTTTGACCTATCTTGAAACCTGTCAAAGTTATTAAGGAATCTTTAGATAAAATAGTCACTTTTCACATTAACAAACCATGAAAAGCGGCAAGAGGCGGCAAGCCAAACAGTCACCATCTGAAAGATTCGGTTTTAAGCTACCGAATGCACAATGTTTTGTTTTGTTCCGTCGTGTTCCGCTATTGTTTTGAATTAACTTAAAATAGTCCTTAATGTACGTTTTTCAGTACAACTGTTATGTAAACAATTAAAAAGTGGCTAACATGATTGGTTATTTATTGCATAGTAACAATCTCCATCAAGACGAAACAGCCACATTTAAGACTGTCGAATGGCTGTCATTTGTCGAGATTGTAACCATGCAATAAATAACTAATCATGTTAGCCACTTTTTAATTGTTTACGTAACAGTTGTACTGAAAAACGTACATTAAGGTCACTCCTGACAGAATCCAAGTTTCAAAGCGCTCGCGTTTTCGGGGGCACACCACTCGATACGGAGGCGGCGGACAACTGTCATTTTTGTTGATTCAGCTTTGCTGCGTCGCAGCATGCGAGAAAAAATAAAAAATGACAGTTATGCGTTGCCTTAAGGACTATTTTAAGTTGATTCAAAACAATAGTGGAACACGACGGAACAAAACAAAACATTGTGCATTCGGTAGCTTAAAACCGAATCTTTTAGATGGTGACTGTTTGGCTTGCCGCCTCTTGCCGCTTTTCATGGTGTGTTGATGTGAAAATTGACTATTTTTTCTAAAGATTCCTTAATAACTTTGACAGGTTTCAAGATAGATCAAAGTAGTCTTCTAGACAAACATGTTTTTTGTCATTATGCACAACTTTCTAGATTAAACCATAGTGCTTAAATCATTTCCAAAAAAGTTATGCTCAAAATATGATTTTTGGGGTTCATTCATACAAAACGTGCTCTAATTCCTTACAAAACCGTTTGTCCAATATTGAGTCTTCAGAAAAGATGTTCCAATTCACATTCTTTATAACATTGCAGAGAACAACCACTGCTTTTGTACATCTGCGTAAATTTTTTATTCCATACCGCCCTTCAAGGTGGATAGATCATTGATATTTTCTTATCAAAAGAAAGCCCAAGAAACATCCTTCAACTCTTCTGAAGACATCATGACTCTAAAATGTAGTTTTCGGGTCGAAAACTAAAAAACGCACGTTTTGGGGGCTTCTGAACCAGTGTGCATCAGTGCGGAAGCCTCCTGAGCCGACGTTCTGATACCCCCCATATACTAGGCGTATATGGGCTGACAGTCGAGCTATTCTGTTTCCTGAGTAAAAAAGAGTGACATCTTCTTGAAATGGCAAGCAGGCTAATGGTTCGTCTGCCTCCGTCCCGATAAACAACCTGGCAGGCCTCCGGTAACGCTCAAAACCTGTCACCTATACCGGTGGGTAGTAGGTTCAGATGCACCATTCCTGATTTACACCGATCCGGCTCTGAACACGGTGTTATTAAGGCACCGGAGTCAACCCTTGCATGAACCTCACTGTTTACAAAAGCACCCATGGGATCACAAAAGGCGACTATCTACAACAGGTAGAGATAACGGCCCGGAGGGGGCACCCTTTTAACATGGAAACAAACTCTACAAACAACGAAGGAGCAGGCGGGGCGAATGTTTTCGCAAAGAGTGGGAAGCTGCAGCGATCTCCAGTGATGTCGCAGGCAGCAGTAGCGAGTACCAATAGTACGGCCAAGACTGCTGAGAACCAGGCAGGCCAACAGGAGCTAGGATCCGGGAATAGGGTGTCCACCCAAAAATCGGAAAGTAGTGCTACTCAGGAGGAGCTACAATTCGGGAGGTCCAACCTGATGGAGGTGCGGAAGCGAGTCAACGAGCTTTATGACTTCGTGAAGGACAAGCACAATGTTCACACGAAGATCAAGCTTCTAGTGACAAGCATTAAGTCCGCCGTAAAAGCAGCCGAACACGAACAGATCGCGCTGAAAAAGAAAGCCGAAGCAGCTGAAAAGGTGCTGAAAGATGCGGCGGAGCATACAGCAGTTGAGACACAGCAGGCACCCAAAAGTCCCCGAACCACTCGCACGGAAAAACGAGAAAGGGATTCGCCTGGAGAGCAGGAAGGCACGAAAAAGCAACGGAACGTGCAAGACTTTGCCAGCGTTCTGAAGGAACGTGTCAAGGATGGTGAGTGGCAGACCGTGGAAAACCAGCGGGAGAAGAGGAAGCAGCAGAAGGAGAATGTGGAAAAGAGGAAGGAACAGAAGAAACAAGAAAAACGTCGTTCTCCTCGGGAGAGAGTTAAAGGTGATGCCCTGATCGTAGAAGCGAGCGATAAAACGTCGTACGCAGCGATCCTGAAGAAAGTGAGAGAGGACCCGGAGCTAAAAGACTTGGGTGAGAAAGTGGTGAGAACTAGGCGTACCCAGAAGGGGAGTTGCTGTTCGAGCTGAAGAAGGATCCCACGATCAAGAGCTCGGCCTTCCGGGAGCTCATTGCCAATTCATTGGGCAGTGACGGTAACGTAAGAGCTCTAACGCAGGAAGCAGTGGTCGAGTGCAGAGACCTGGACGAGATCACGACGGAAGACGAACTGAGGGATGCACTGGTCTCACAATGCAAGCTGGGGGAAGTGCAAATGACGGTTCGACTGAGGAGAGCGTACGGTGGCACACAAGTAGCAGCGATACGACTACCAGCAGAGGCTGCAAACCAAATGGTGGAGGCGGGCAAGGTAAAAGTAGGATGGTCGGTGTGCCCGTTGAGATTCGCCCCACGAGTCACCAAGCAGATGGAGCGATGCTTCAAATGCATGGCGTTTGGCCACCAGGCGCGAAACTGCAAAGGCCCGGATAGATCCGGTCTATGTAGGAAATGTGGTGAAGAAGGACACGTTGCTAGGGACTGCACGAAGCAACCAAGATGCCTGCTCTGCAAACCGGAGGACGGAAACGACCATACGACGGGTGGCTTCCAATGCCCTGCATACAAGAAGGAGGCTGACTAACCCCAGAGGTTACAGTTTGCTGGAGTCGTTGGCAAAGCTGGACGTCAGGCTGTGCAACGAAGGTACCGTTAGTACATTTCGCAGAGATGGCAGGGAGTCCATCATCGACGTCACGTTCTGCAGTCCGTCGCTGGTGAGGAACATGAACTGGAGAGTTAGTGAGGACTATACACATAGTGATCATCAGGCGATCCGGTATTGTGTTGGAACACGAATGCCGACGGTACGGCGAGAGATTAGGAATAGCGGGCGAAAATGGAAGGCGAAGGACTTCGACAAAGATCTTTATCGAAGCACTCCGAGCGGACAGCGGCGCTACAAATCTCGATGCAGACGAGCTGACAGAAACTCTTGCGAGGGCATGCGATGCGACGATGCCAAGGAGACTGGAGCCAAGGAAAAGCCGGCGGCTAAATTACTGGTGGAACGATACTCTTGCTAGCCTTCGTGCTGCGTGTCTCAGAGCCAGAAGACACTTTCAGAGAGCAAGGTCTGAAACAGTCAGAGAGGAGCGTAAGATAATCTTCCGTGAAGCTAGATCGGCCTTCAAACGGGAGATTAAAGTCAGCCAATCCAACTGCTTCAAGGAGTTGTGCCGAGAAGCTGACGCTGATCCTTGGGGCAACGCTTATCGGGTCGTAACAGCGAGGATCAGGGGTCCAGCGACGCCAGCGGAAATGTGTCCGGACAAGCTGAAGATCATCGTTGATGGTCTCTTCCCGCAGCATGATTCTACGATGTGGCCACCTACACCGTATGTAGATGAAGACGGAGTAACCATTGCAGGTATGCAAGTCTCCAACGACGAGCTGTCATCAGTGGCGGAAGGTCTGAAGATGAAGAAAGCTCCGGGTCCGGATGGAATTCCAAACGTGGCTCTAAAAACTGCGATACTGGCGTTTCCAGATTTGTTTAGGATGGTGCTGCAGAAATGCCTAGCAGATGGTAACTTTCCGGATAGGTGGAAGATCCAGAAACTAGTGCTGCTGCCGAAACCAGGGAAACCGCCGGGGAATCCAGCATCGTATAGGCCCATATGCCTGCTGGATACACTGGGGAAGCTTCTGGAAAGGATTATCCTTAATCAGCTGACACAGTTCACTGAAGGCGAGACCGGCTTATCGGAAATGCAGTTCGGATTCCGAAAAGGCAGATCGACGGTGGACGCAATCAGGACGGTCATTGAAGTTTCAGAGAAAGCGGCCAAGAAGAAGAGGCGCGGCAATCGATTCTGCGCTGTAGTAACGATTGACGTCAAAAACGCTTTTAACAGTGCCAGCTGGGAGGCTATCGCCGCAGCGCTGCACGGTATGCGGGTTCCTGACTACTTGTGTAGAATCATTGAAAGTTACTTCCAGAACCGGATCCTGGTTTACGAAACGAATTCGGGGCAGAAGTCGATTAGGGTTACCGCAGGTGTTCCGCAAGGTTCCATTCTAGGCCCGACGCTGTGGAACATTATGTATAACGGAGTTCTAAAACTGAAGTTGCCCAAAGGCGTGAAGATTTTCGGATTCGCGGATGATGTCGTTCTAACGATAACCGGAGAGTCGCTGGAAGAGGTAGAAAGCTGGTGGCGGAGACGACCGACGCAGTTGAAAACTGGATGAATGGAGTCAAACTGCAGCTTGCTCATCACAAAACAGAAGTGATGCTGGTTAGCAACTGCCGCGAGATCCAGCGGATCCAGCTTACCATAGGAGGGCACAACATACCGTCCGTGCGGACTTTGAGGCATCTAGGAGTGATGATCGACGACCGGTTGAATTTCAACACCCATGCAGACTATTCCTGCGAAAAGGCATCTAAAATGGTCAGTGCGTTTGCAAGGATCATGCCGAACGTGGGTGGTCCTAAAAGCAGCAGTAGACGTCTTCTGGCAGCAGTAGCATCCTCGATACTGAGGTACGGAGCTCCAGCCTGGGGAGCTGCGCTCAAGACGAAACGTAACCGCAGAAAGTTGAACAGCGTGTTTCGCCTAATGGCCGTTCGAGTCGCGAGTGCGTACCGAACCATTTCCTCGGAGGCAGTTTGCGTTATCGCAGGGATGATTCCAATCTGCATAACCCTAGCAGAGGATATCGAGTGTTACCAACGGAGAGATACCAGAAATGTGAGGAAGACGGTGAGACTGGACTCTATGGTGAAGTGGCAGCAGGAGTGGGACAATACGGATAATGGAAGGTGGACCCACCGGCTCATCCCCAATGTGTCGACGTGGGTGTATAGGGAGCATGGAGAGGTGAACTTTTACCTCACACAGTTCCTTTCCGGACATGGCTGTTTCCGTCACTATCTGCATCGGTGTGGCCATGCGTCATCGCCATTCTGCCCGGCGTGTATCAACATAGAGGAGACTCCAGAACACGTGGTATTCGATTGCCCAAGGTTTGCGGAAGTACGTAGAGGAATGCCTGCCCTACGGGCGGACAACATCGCAGAGCGAATGTGTCGCGATGAGGGTACGTGGAATGCAGTAAGCAGAGTCGTGACGCAAATACTGTCAGAGCTGCAGCGTCAATGGAGAAGGGACCAGCAAATAAGCGTCGGTTTGGAGCGAAATCCAGCACAGTGAGCAGTGTTTGGTTTCGGGTCACCAGGGCGCCAGCGAACCGGAAGTCTTCTGCCAACCGGAATCGTTGGACCGACCTCGGCACTTGAATTGCCAACCTGCTGAAGAAAGAAGAAAGAAGAAGGAAGTGCTTCGGGTATGTAGGGCACCGCCAGTGCGGACGTCATCCACCACCGGAACTGTCGGACCACCTCTGCAACCCGAAGACGAAGACGGCGCAATGCGCGAAAGCGTCCCCTGCGATAGCCGCCGGTAGTCGGGGCACCATCAGTGCGGAAGTTTCCTTCACCGGAACTGATGGACCACCCTCGACGCCGGGGAAGTCAGGAGGATTCAGTGAGGAAGTTTGCGGTACGACCGCCGAGGGATCGAGACAACGTAGCAGTGGATCTCAGCAAGCCAGTCGGCGAACTAGCCTGAGCTAGGGGCCGGAATTTTAGAAGAAGTGCATGAGCACAGCCCCCCCCCGAAGTAGTCGCAGCATCCCGTGGTCCCGGGGGGATCGAGGCAAGGAGGATAAGGGACCCACACACACACACACACACACACACACACACACACACACACACACACACACACACACACACACACACACACACACACACACACACACACACACACACACACACACACACACACACACACACACACACACACACACACAGTACTATCAAAGCGACTATGTGCCGCTTCAAAAGCACAAGCCCAGGGAGTGCCAATTGGCATGGGGAGTGTCCCTACTTCGGTAGGGTAGCGCGTGAGCTGCTTCGGCAGGGAGTGGGTGATCTGGTTGTGCTGAGGCAGGAGTGTCATAGCGTGTCGCCGCTATTGTCACCTCGAAGCGCAGCAGAAGTCTGAGTATGGACTGCACATGCTGAGGTAGGAGTCGAGGTAGCTATCGACACCTCGAGGCATGGCAGTGGAGTGTTAGAGTGAGCACCCGAAAAAGGGTCACATGGAGCGAATGGTCTTTGGAGAAGCTGCTTCGGCGGCAGGGTAGCAGTGGGTTGTACCCACACACCTACAGTTGTGCACATGTGGTGCATGGGGAGTGTCCCTGCTTCGGCAGGGTAGCGTGTGGTCTGCTTCGGCAGTGGTGTGATTGATCTGCTCGTGCTGAGGCAGGAGTGTCGTAGCGTAATATCTGTAGGCCCAGGCAGTTACCGCTATTGACACCTCGAGGCATGGCAGCGGAGCGCCCGGGAGAGCATCCAAGTAAGACTCAAATGGAGTGAATGGTGTGCGAGCACCCAAGTCAGTCTCGCATGGGACGAGTGCCTGTGTGAGCGATAATGAGCGAGCACGCTTAGTACTGCCATCCCCCCAGAAGTAGTACTGCGAGGTAGTTCCTGGGGGAAACGATGGTGGAGCCCAAGGGAGTTTAGTCGGTATTACCGGTATGGTCGAGTCCGACACTCCAGTACACTTCCGTGTGGTAGTTTGGCAACTACAATGCACGTGTACTGGGTTAGTGTGTAAATGCATTCTCCCTTGTAAAAAAAAAACTAAAAACACACACACACACACACACACACACACACACACACACACACACACACACACACACATGACCTGTGGGATCCATGAATAAAATGCATGCATGGCATATGCTTATGGTCATCCTAGAAATTTATGGAGTAAGACTTCTAGGCTTACACGAATATCTAGAGGGACTTTAATCTAATTTCAATATGGTACATGATCTTTGCGATATTAGCCCGTTTTTCCCTTAAGTTCTCGGCGTGAAGTTGTATTGTTCCAATTTATTCACACTTTGCGTTTCCAAAGAATAGACAACTTCATATTAGTGATATGAATGAAGTTTGTATACTACCTGGCACCAACAACAACAAGACAACAATAACTTTTTGGAATGCAAATATATCAATATGAGGTTTCGCATCTTGTTTATTCTTCAATAACTGTCTAGAGCTAATGACAACAACTTGAACTACTTGAAATGCAAACATATACCAATAGCCTTCCGTTCGTGGGTTGATTTGCAGATCATTCCTGTATGGAGTTCATAGACTACCTAGTACCATGGCAAAAACCAAAACTACTAGGACTGCATACATTCACTCAGATGAGGTTGACCCGCATTTGTCACTCCCCGATTTTGTCTACCCCAGATTTTACCTAACCCGATTTTATCTCGTTTTCGACCCAATTTGCCGCAAACAACAATGATTTTCATGAAATAACTTTCACTGCCTGTATCTTATTATGAATCATTTATGAGTACCTGTTAAGAAGTTTGTAAGTGGCCATATGAAGTTTCCGACCGAGGACCGGCACTCGGATTCGTTTGGATGTTGGATTCCAGGCTCTTCGACTCGGCCGGTTCGGCCATTTTTTATAAAGGAAACCTCTAAGTGTTGTGGTTTCCTTTCTCCAAGTACCTCTTCACCGTCGTCGTAATTTTGACGATGTTTAGATTAGCTGGCTTATCAGGTAGGTACTTAAAAGCAACACAGTTCTGAGAAACAGTCTTATCATTTATTTGTATAGATTTGTATGCCTTAAGTGTTTTGAATAATCAGTTCTTTGGGGTAAAAATTTATGAGACGCACAAAGCAAATCTATTTTAGGTCATTTTTACAATTTAATCATTATAATTCATCAACGTCATACATAGTCATGTGGGGCCACATTCTACGTAGGGGTGATGCATCGAAATCTGTAGAGTAGAGTGGGGCAAGAGTACGCACTTAGGAGTCAGGGCAACAAATTCTGCTTTTGATTTTAGTCCATCTAAACGATTTTATATTCTTAACTAAGTAAGTGTTAATAAGAGATAGTAATAACTAATAAGAGAGATATTTGAATTTTATAAATGTCATGTCAAACTGTTAAAAAAATGCACGCCAGAGCCACAGGAGCACGCGCACTGAAAATACACTGGAATGTTTTCGCCGCTTTGTGGTCATTAATTTAATTTCATTTATTCAGACTAAGGCCGAAGTGGTCTCTGCGGTATATAAGAGTCTGCTCCATTCGGCTCGGTCCATGGCTACACGTCACCAACCACGCAGTCTACGGAGGGTCCGCAAGTCATCTTCCACCTGATCGATCCACCTTGCCCGCTGCGCGCCTCGCCTTCTTGTGCCCGTCGGATCGTTGTCGAGAACCATTTTCACTGGGTTACTGTCCAACATTCTGGCTACGTGCCCGGCCCACCGCAGTCGTCCGATTTTCGCGGTATGAACGATGGATGGTTCTCCCAACAGCTGATGCAACTCGTGGTTCATTCGCCTCCTCCACGTACCGTCCGCCATCTGCACCCCACCATAGATGGTCGTATACACAGATAGAAAAAGTTGTTGAAATTTACACGAAAGTAATGCACATAAAGGGAATGCCAGAAAAAGCATAAATTAAAACGATATCATCACCTGAATGTATGCAATTTGTATTGCATTATGACACTTTTTATACGAAAAAGTGTCATAATTCTATGAAAATTGCATACATTTAGGGCGAACTTGTTGGAAAAGATTCATGTACGCCCAGAATAGTTTAATTTCCCACGTCTATATTATTTATGCGTCGATTACTTTTCATTATTTCTTTCTGTGTAGGAATATTCACAATTTTATATATGACGGTTGGCGACAATATTGATTTCACGCTGCATTTTGCAGTAACCTTGATGGAATTGTTGGTTTGTTTACATTCTACCGGGATCGTCGCAAGCGTGGCCATCTTTTGTTTCGGTTAATAAATACTATTTCTTGTGAATTTAATGGTACTTAGATGAATCATCAGGGTGGATAAAGTATTGTTTTCAATAGAGTGTAGTTATAATGGAAAGACGACGTGTTTATATAGCTTATTTCATGCTCTATTTATGTGCATGATTTTCAACGCACAATTACATTGAGAAAACGATTACATGGTCTACAATTACTTAGTCATATTTTTTTGCTGTGCAGTTTTTGGGATCCATTCAGTTTTTGTAACCGTCTAAGACGAATTAAGTACTCTTCATTTCCACCAATTATTTTAGATATCTTTGCAGATACGTATTTCGACCACAACTGTGTGGTCGTCTTCAGTGTCTCGTACTTGACTCGAATTGAAGAAAACAATCGCAACTTGCACTATTTATACTACGCTAGGTACCTAATCTAATCTTATTTGCCTACTTTATTTACCTATATAAATGCGGAGTAAATATTCTGAGTTTCATTCCCATCTGTGGGTTTACATCGGAAGGTGCAGTGTCGAAGTTGCAAGTCAATTTCATACATCTACTTGAACGGAAATTTACTGGTTTTGTTCGAACTGTGTAGACTTATTCGAGGCTTTCCCAAGAATCGCCTACAACGAGCTTTGCTTCAAGTTCCGGGACGCATGGCAATCCAGACACCACCACCAGTAGGTTTCCGGCTGTTATTTGGATTCTGATCACAACAAAATATCTAGCACAATTAGCACGATTAATCGCAACTAAACAGTCGAGCCTTGCAGCAGAGTTTTCTTCATACAAGGACGGAAATTACAACATGCATATGTGCATTGGTCGCCTCACGGCAACGAAGCGCACGGTATACTAACGTCTCCGAGCTATTATCATCGGCGTTTTCATGGCCCTGAACGCCAGATAAGACATGCCTATTTCTCGTTGGGATAGGTCTAATGAGGTCAACATTAATACAACGGTTTCCATTTCGTTATCAAACTTTGAATTGCGATAACAAACAACGAGTCTATATAGAGGGAACATCTCCCATTTCCATTACACTGAACATATATTCATATCATGTTTTTTTAGGTCATTGTAAATATGATGTTCTATTTGCTTACATCATGAAAAAAAAATCATATATTCATCTCATCCTCATCGCAAAAAAAATACAGCGCCAATCTCGTTGCTTCTTTTTGCTAACATGCGTGCTCATTGCTAAAAAAAAATAACAAAAATAAGATACAACTCAAATTCCTTTTCATTGCCTTGTTTTTGAAGGGATGAATATGGAAGCTATGAAGTGAAGTTCAAAACAGTTACCCTAGGTATAGAGAGACAGAGAGGCTATACGAGCAGCAGTGGTCGATCAATGTCAGCAAAAACACAAAAAGCTCAAATGTAAATAAATAAGCTTATCGCAACAAATGATAAGACAAACGCAGTCGGCACGTCGTCAACAAAATTGTTTTATTTTTATCGAATAATGGAAGATAAGGAACCTCGCGTAGCTCAGCACTATGGGGGATCCCCATACAAGCGAGCGGTCAAAAATAAAATTGGACTTTTAAAGTGATTTTCCACTTAGTTTTAGCTGTGTATGGTCGAAATAGCATGAATATACAATTTCCAACCCCCCCCCCTTTGGGGATCGTCTATGAATTACGTAATTATTTTTTTCATAGGTTCGATTAACGTGACAAAGCAAACCTATTTGGGAAGTTGAAATTTCGTGCGTTTTCTTAAGGAGAAGGAAGGGGCTGTACAAAAACTAAGTTCAGCAATTTATGGACATTATGGCGGCGATCATGTTAAATGACATTAATTTCATGACATTCCGTGATATTTTTTGTTCTCACTCTCATGCCTCACAATTTGTATTTAGAACAATTTGTTTGACAAAGTACTAGGATCTGAAGGATCATAAAGCATTAAATGTTAATCAAATAATCAGAATTGAAAATAACTTTTGAAAAAGGGTATTAGCAAATTAGAAATCGCAATCCCATGACATTTTTACGTGTACAAGTTATTCAAAAATGAGATTAATATATTCTCAAAAATGTGGACATTCATTGTGGAATGTAAGAATGCTCCATTCTTCCGAAAAGCAAAATTCTTTTAATTTAAATAACAACACTATTTGAATTACTTTTGATTTGTTTTCATGATTTCTACAAGTTATATACAGCATCATTCTTTTTCTGTGTCAAGGTTTAAGTCTTCAATGATATTTTCTTCAATTCCATCAACGATGGAAGATGAGATAAATTCATCTAAAGTATTAGAAGATAAAGAACTTTTGAAAATCTTCAAATATTACAAAATTACGCATGGCATAAGAATAACTAAGTGAAAATTTTTTCCAACGTCTCCTCGTTATCCAAATCGAGCTTAAAATGGATCTGATTCATGTAAGGCACGAAGGAAAATGTCAACATTTGCCTCTCTTGATCATTTTCTTGCATTATGAGTTCTAAATTTCTTCAACTGTTTATATTGACTTTCCGCTGGTTGTTCAGCCAGTGAACCTCAAAGTGTAGATGAGTGAATAAATATTTCCCTACCATTAGCCAGACATTCATGAACACTAGCAGGAATTTCATACGCTCCGTTCTAACTAAGATATTGTTCGTCTTTACTTTTGCAATAAACATGTCGGGAATTATTGATTCCAGGAGATTTATAAATATTTACATATTATGAAATCTCATATTTAGTTCTCCATCAGTAGCTAATGAATAGCTCAGAAAATTAGGTTTAGAGAATGACTCAAACCACTCAAGCCCCAAACGCATTTCAGCGGAATGGCGACGGAAACGGTAAAATTTGACAGGAAATATATGAGCGAACTGTTAAATCCTTCCGTTACCGTTGTGCTGCATTGCATTGGGGGTTTTATTCATTTACTCCTTTGAAAAGTTAATTAAATGAGCTCAAATGGTTATAAATAAAGTCGAAGTTATTACCAATAAATGTATTTTGACCATACCCTTTGAGCGCATAGTTCAGTCTGACCCATTTTCAATAGGAAACGATGGGACTAGATTTCCCGTCGAATGAAACTTGTTGCGAGAAAATCGGACACAAATAAGTGTCTAAATGGCGATTGCGTTCTTTTGCGCACATACATACAGACGCGCATGCACACACATACAGACATCACCTCAATTCTTCGCGCTGAGTTAGTTGATATATACCACTAGGGGTCTCGGGCCTTCTATCAAACATTCGTTTTTGGAATGAGCATTAACCTTGGAGTACGAGAGAGGCAAAACACGGTAAAAACAAATGAAAAAAAATCAGAGTGACTTAACTCTGTTAATTGCAAATACTGGCAAGAAATTCTTTCAGGACATTTTAGTCGAAGCTTTGTCCTTGATGTGTATCATAAAAGAACCTGGGGATTCCTGAGGAAAAAAAAGTTCTTCACTATCAAAGTTGAAAATAGCGTCGTTTTGGAAAAATATTGCTTCCGCATTTTTTTCAATTTTTTTCACAGTGTAACCATTAGTTTTGCACACCATTTAAAAGCTTATACAATAACCTTTGTAATGATGTATTAACATTGAAGAAAAACATTTAAAAATATGTCAATAAATAGTTGAAGAGAAAATAGTTTTTCAGAAAAGTTGCTAACTGTGGTACCCATTTCTGACTTTGCCACCTTATATCTTTGGAACTAGTGCACCTAGAGACTTCAAATTCAGAATTTCTCTTAATTAGAGTATTGACAATGGAGAGAAAATATTTTAAAATAATTCGGAAGACATGACATTTTCGATTAATGACCGCCCGAAATCCTATAGTGCTCAGTATTAAATGGTATCAAGACCAAAACAGACGAGGCTTAAGTTGGCTACGGACTCTTGATAGGTGTAAAGCAAAGGTCACAGTTAAAACTAAGGAGGATTAGGCAGTGATGTGAACCTAGAGGTGAAATGACAACGCCTCAATCAAAGAACTATCGGAAGTATCAATGTAGCCGACGTGTATATTATTGGTTTACCAATCGTTCCAGTTTCTGTGAAAATCAAACGCATTTGTTGCTTGAACATTTCAAATGACATAACTTAACTGGAGACCATTTCGCCAGCACTGTTCGGATTTCTCACTCACGGGTTTAAATTCCGTTGCTGCCCCAAGTTTTTGGTAATTATGATTTTAATACAAATTATCCGGAGAAGTAACGAGTAACAGAATAAGAAGGCATTGCTTTAAATTATTCGGCAAGTCCGGCACTTACGAATTTATCATTCAGCATTTGATCCGAACAAATAATTGTCTTAGAATATTTGCTCTCAGAAGAACATGTTGGCCAATTGAATCATTCGACTGGGTTTTTATTCGTATTATTGTTTCTAGAATTATTTTCTGGTCTTTATTTGGGTGTTTTTTTAAATTTATAATATTAGGTTCAACATCAAAGATGGTTTTTAGGTTTAACATTCATTATTGCCTTATACTTCTTAAAAATATACAGGACAGGAGTTTGATTTTAAAGATAGAAAAATATTTTCCAAAATGCTTTCAATCGGAATTGTAGTTCTGGATGCTATTTTAGGAAAATGCAGTAGTTTTTTAACTGAATAAGTACAAAAGCTACACAGAAAGAAAAAGTTGTTGAAATTTACACGAAAGTAATGCACATAAAGGGAATGCCAAAAAGAGTGTAAATTTAAACAATATTTTCGCCTGAATGTATGCAATTTCTGTTGTATTATGCCACTTTTCATATGACTTATGCTATAGCAATTGACATAATGCTATAGAAATTGCATACATTTAGGGCGAACTTGTTGGAAAAGAACCATGTACGCCCAGTATAGTGTAATTTTCCGCGTCCTTATTTTTTACGCGCTTATTAGTTTTCATTTTTTTTCTGTGTACCCTGGTAACAATGTACTCTGACATCTTTATAATTCAACAACACATCTTGGAGGTCCAAGAACATCCAATACTATCAAAGTCTTGAGCTGATAATCTCCAATAAGACGCTATCTTTCGATGCTCTTCTCGGACGCATACACTCGATTGCAGAAACATGTTTGCAGGAGAAACTATATTTTCGGGGAAAATGTTTCATTCGGGGAATTTTTTTTCGGGGTCGTACAATCATTTTAGTCATGGCTTAGTCTGATGTTTGAATCACCAGAACGAATCACCCGTTACACCTTGATTGATTTTCTATCAAGAAGTAGAATTACCCGAGTGGTTAACGAGCTAGACTCTCGCTATGCGGTCTAAAGTTCGGTCCCCATGCTGGGCCGACTTTTTTCTTCAATTACAAAATAAACTGAGAAATTACAGCACGTGCACGTTGGGGTCGATTTCAGCGTTCTTCCCATGTGATCGAAGGCAGCGAAAGTGCACAAGCTTCTGGAAAACGTAATTGAAATGCAATAATCGGAAACGAAAGCGACACAGTTTAATATCAACGCACATCGGAAGGTGCAGTTTCGAAGTTGCTCGTCAATTTGTTACATCTCCTTGCACGGAAATTTACCGATTTTGTTCGGACTGTGTAGACTTATTCAAGGCTTTACCAAGAATCACCTACAGTGAGTATTGCTTCAACTTCCGGGACGCATGGCAATCCAGACATTACCACCAGTAGGTTTCCTGCTGTTGTTTGTATTCTGATCACAACAAAATACCTAGCACAATTAGCACGATTAATCGCAACTAAACAGCCGAGTCTTGAAGCAGAGTTTTCTCCTTTCAAGACAGAAATTACAGAACGCATATCTGCATAGGTCGCCACACGGCAACGAAGCCCACGGTATACTAACGTCTCCGAGCTATTTTCACTGGCGTTTGCAAGGCTCAGAACGTAAGACATGCCTATTTATCGTTGGGATAGGTCTAATGATTTACTACGGCGGTTTCCATTTCGTTATCAACCTTTGCATTGCGATAACAAACAACGAATAAAGGAGTTTGCAGTCTATATACGGTAACGCTTCCCATTTCCATCACATTGAACACATATCCATCTCATGATTTTTTAGGTCACCGTTAATATGATGTTTTATTTGCTCATAGTATGAAAAAAAAATATTATATTCATCTTATAGCAAAACAAAATACAGCACCAATTTTGTCGTTTTTTTTTTGCTAACATGCGAGTTCATTGCTGAAAAAACACAAAATAAAATTCCTCTTCATTGCCTTGTTTTGGATGGATTGAACATGGGAGCTATGAAGTGAAGTTCTGAACAGTTACCCTAGGATTAAAGAGACAGAGAGGCTATATGAGCAGCGGTCGACGGTCAATATCAACAAAAGCACGAAAAGCTCAATTGTAAATAATCTTATCGCAATGAATAATAAGGCAAGCGTAGTATCCACGTCGTCAAAATAAATGTTTTATTTTTATCGAATATTGGAAGATAAGGAACCTCATGTAGCTCAGTGTTAAATGGTATCAAGACCAAAACAGACGTGGTTTAAGTTGGCTACAAACTCGTGATAGGTGTAAAGCAGAGTGTATGTAATTAAGAGTGGAACTTGAGTATATACAAGCCTATACCAAAATAACTAATGAGCAATGCAATTGTGTTATTTACAATAATTAAAAAATAAAATTGGGTTTATGTTTAACCTCTTACGCCATAATCGAGAAATGCTCCCGATATAAGCAACTTTGACAGAACCACCTGAACCAATTTTTCGGGGTACACTGACAATGTACTGGAGACGTCAATTTGCATTTGACAGGTCTCCTGCTCCTGTATGGGAATGACAGGTGAATTTTGTTCCAATTCTGACAGTGTCGCCATTCCTAATAAGCCATTTTATGAGACAGATTTGAACAGCTGATCGAAATTTTGAGTGGACGGCTCGGTCTTTGTTTTGGTAAATTTGCATGTAAACCATCATCATTTCGTCATCATCATCATCATTTCATTTCATTTTCGCAAATGTTCCTTGTAAAATGTAAATATTAGTATTTGGTCTCCTGTCATTTGAGCTTTCTATAAAATGGCTTATTACATACACTCTGGTGTAAAGCAAAGGAATCAGTTAAAACTGTGAAGGAGGATTAGGCAGTAATGTGAGAGGTGACAATCAAAGAACTATTGGAAGTATTAATGTAGCCGACGTGCATAAAATATTAACGCATTTGCCCAAAAGTACACGCAGCGCTCCCCAGAGGAAACGACGCACCGCACTTTTTGCTTTTTGTGGTTGTTCCTTTTGAATGGGAAACGCCGCGTGGAATCTTGGGCAAATGCGCTTTTGGAAACATTACAAAAGCCGCGCGGTGTATCGTATTGACTGCACCCTACAATATTATCGGTTTACCAATCGTTCCAGTTTCTGTGAAAATCAAACGCATTTGTTGCTTGATAAAGTGTTGTACATCTCAAATGACATAACTTAACTGGAGATGTGTTTCGACATGGAATGAAGTAACGCCAGCACGGTTCGGATTTCTCACTCACGGGTTTGAATCATGTCGCTGCCCTAAAGTTTGGTAAAATGATTTTAGTACAATTTATACGGAGAAGTAACGAGAAGCAGAATATGAAGGCGCACTATTAAATTATTCGGCAAGCCCGGCAATTACGAGTTTACCATTCAGCATTCTACCTGGAAAAAAATTGTGTCAGAATATTTGCTCTCAGAAGAACATGATCGCCAATTGAATCAATCTTGGGTTTTTATTCATATGAGTAAGGATTCTGAAGCCAGAAAGCAAGAGTTACAATAGAAGTACATGGTCGCTGTCAATCAACGTGGGTTCATTAGTGGTGGTGGTAGTGAAATGGTGGTGGATGGTGAAAAATTTGAAGTGATAGAAGAATTTGTGTATCTTGGAACATTAGTGACGTGCGATAATGATGTTACCCGCGAGGTGAAAAGGCGTATTGCAGCTGCAAATAGGGCTTATTACGGACTTCATAACCAGCTTATGTCCCGTAGTCTGCAAACGAAAACAAAACTCGCGCTGTATACTACTCTGAATCTTCCGATGGCTTTATACGGCCATGAAACATGGATGTTAAAGGAGGCTGGTCGGAGACCTTTCGGAGTGTTTGAGCATAAGATGCTGCGGGCAGAACTAGACGGTAAACAGAAGGATGGTATCTGGCGGCGTCGCATGAATCGCGGGTTGTACCAGGTGTATAAAGGGCTGGTTATTATTAGGCTTATTCAACACGGCAGACTACGGTGGGCTGGTCATGTTGTTCGTTTGCCGGAAGAACATCAAGCGGAGATAATATTTAGTAGAGAACCCGGAAGAGGCCGCGTACACGATGGCTTTTTGAAGTTGAAGAAGGACCTGAGGGCGCTCAATGTTCAGGGCGACTGGAAGCGATTGGCCCAGGATCGAGTCCAGTGGAGAAGGATACTCCATTCGGCGTAGGTTCATCGAAAGAGCTTTAGCCCATCGAGTATCAAATAAGTAATTCGTCGCGAATACTCAGTGGATGCAAATGAATCAGGTTCGCCTGAATTCCGTTGGGATCGATTTCAGCGTTTTTTTCATGTGAGTGACCGAATACAGCGAAAGTGCACAAACTTCTGGAAAGTGAAAATTAAATTCCAATCATCGGAGACGATACAGGTACAGTTTAATATCATAAGTTTGTTTACATTGAAAGGAGTTTCAAAGTTGCACGTTGAATGGAACGGAGAACAGTTTAAACAGCAATCCTGGTGTTGGTGCCTTTCTCATGTGTTATAACACATTCAGGACTGGTAGCGATGAATGCAGTTTAAAAAAGTGACTTTAGTGACTTCAGTGAAATGCAAATCACATAAGCATGGTATAATTCGTAGATTGAAAACTTGTGATACTCATGTTTTTCGTCTGAAATCTGGAATACTATTAAAATCAGAAATGTTAGCAAAAACATGAGGATTAATATTCCTAGGAAAGCCCATCTTTACCTAACTAGCGAGATGATGAAACTTAGCAAAAGGCTTAACGACAGACTGATAAGTACCACTGATTTGGATACTGAGGAAGGTGCTTGTTGGGTCAGCCAGAAGCTAGCAATATTTTTGACCATGGTAATTCTTATTTCGTAACACACTACGTAAAGGTCCCGGCTTCAGGAGAACAGGTAGGGAGTTACAAGTTGTTCCACAAATTTGTGTTCACAATTTTTACAGCGATTTTGAAGCAAGTTCTACACAAATTGACTCATGCTTGGTTTTTCCATTGTAACATGGGACAATTATGTGTAAAACGGCAGTACAGCATTGTAGTAATAATGTTTAATATGAGCTCGAAGTGTTTCGCAAAACTGTAGCTTGTATAAAAATGGCAGAATGATCTAAATAATTCCCAGAGAGGGAAATTATTTGGACTCACAAACCATACAAATCTTTAATAGCAAAATCCTTGAATTACTCAACCATTTTTTAAATGTTTCATGCAAAAAGCGTGACATAGGAGGGAGGGTGAATAAATATGGCCAATTTTTGCGTTCGGTAAGTTACTGATCTGCCCATAATAGCATTTATAAATTTGAAGAAATCAAAATTATAAAGAAATACTTTAAAATAAGTTTCCATTACCACAGCGGTTGAATAACAAATTTAAATTAAGTTTTTAAGGCTTCGAGCTTGACGTGATTCGAAATTCAGAAATTCTAGTAAATTATAAGTTCTAAATGGGAGGCTTTAGCAGTCAAAGTTTGAAAAAAAAATGGAAGACTTAAATGACTTATTCTCACCTCCTCCACATTAGTTATTTTCGGAACATTTAGGAAAAAATTTAAATGTATGATACCGTCGTCGGGGGTGACAATGGGTCAATTTTGGGTGAGAATGGGTCACTGTTTCAACTACCCTTTTTTTTTGTTCGGGATGAACCATTGCGTCCATTTAATTGAACCTTTGTAGTATACCCGTGTCATTTGTTTAGTGCATGTCTTTCTGCTCCATTTCTATTGAGAAGAAATGAGTAGTCGTTTTTTATTCAGATATTTTCTCAAGCTTAATGTAAGGCCTCTTTAAATTAAGGTACCGCTATTTATACCCTTCCAGAAACGGCTTATACCAACTCTCAAAGGCGCGCCCCTCAATCAGTTTCGGCTCAACAATAAGTGAGATAATACTGATTTTGACCATGCATCGGTACTGCAGTTCAGACATATTTTGCGTCTTCTTATGAGTTCCGGATTCGTTTTGTACAGAGATCTGATTTCATTGCGTTTGGCATTTCTGAATCTCACCTTTACACAGAGCTACAATCAGTCAGAGGGTTCAGCAGATCCATCAAATTCGTATCCGCTTCTTTCCTAATTAATCAGCGCTCTGGAGCTTTGAGATTCATGTCATCGGCTTTAAAACCAGCCTAAGATTGAGTTACGTGTTTATAATTTACTCCATTGACTCAATCCAAAAGTGGCAAAAGGTGGGTTATCTAAAAGCAGATTATAGTCGTTCCATACTCTTCCGACCATCACTCATAAGTATTAACAAGAATAGTAAGAACTAGAGCACAGTGTGATAGATCTTACTCCGTAATGCAACATGAAGAGTGTCTACTCAGCATCACAGGCTCCGTTAACCGCCTGGCTAATTGTTTCACCCCCAGGCCATTCATCCCCTCGGCACGGGTCGCCTGACACCTTGGGATTCGGGGTTAGGGACGTCATATTGTCAGTTTCAGTGTTCGCAATTCAGCTGATAGTCCTCCTGCGCCAGATGCAGGGCACTGAATCCGTACTCAGCTTCACACACAGCGCGATTGATTTCGTGGCGATTCTGGCCACGAAGTATCTTCGCAACTGCTGGATCTGGGAAACACATAGTGTTTGTATATCGGTGACGCCTCTTCCTCCTACTGTACATGGCAGGGTGACTCTCTCAATGGACGATTTTGGATGACGCATGCGATGCTTAGTGAACGCCACTCGTACTGCTCGTTCTAACGCCTCCAAGTCAGTCTTGGTCCACTTCACCACCCCGAAACTGTATGTCAACAAGGGCACAGCAAACGTGTTTATCGCCTTCATCTTGTTGCCGGCCGACAAGAGGCTCTTCAAAATACCGTTGACACGATGCAAGAACTTTTCCTGCAGCTCTTTCTTGATCGTCGTATGGCGAATTCCTTTCAGTTGCAGGAAACCTAGGAACTTGTACGTTTCGCCTTCAACCATGTTTCGAATCTCCTCCTGTTCGTTGATGCGGAAACTGTCGGCATCCACCAGGTGACCCCGGTGTTGATGTATGGGTCGACATTTATCGATACCAAACTCCATCCGGATGTCGTTGCTGAATACCGTTACAAGCCGCAGAAATTGGTGCAACTTCTCCACAGATTCCGCAAACAGCTTCAAGTCGTCCATAAAGAAGGTGTGGGTAATGTGTGTACTCCTTTCCCCACTCTTCAAATGATAGCCATAGTTGTGTTGGTTGAGTGCTCTGCTAAGAGGGTTCATGGCAAGGCAAAACCATAGAGGACTAAAGGTATCGCCTTGGAATATGCCCCTCCTGATGCTGAGAGTCCTGGACCGTAACACCTTTTCTCCGTCGGTAATGTGTAGGGATGTGCTCCACATCCCCATAGCGTGCTGCATTAGCCTGATGACGTTACCGTCTATCTTATACAACTGCAGTAACCTTAAGAAGATACGAGTGAGGTACTGAGTCGTATGCCTTTATATAGTCGATATACGCCATGCTCAGGTTTCTTTGCTTGTGGGTGGCCTGCCCAACAATGACTGCATCAATGATGACCTGATCCTTGCAGCCTCGTGTGTTGCGTCGACAACCTTTTTGTTCCTCGGTCATCAGGCTGTTGACGTCGCAATGGTTCTGCACCCTCCTCGCTATTACCGATGACAACACTTTGTACGAAAGGCACGTTATTGGTCTGTACTTGGCTGGGTTCAAAGTGTTCCGATCCTTCGGCAGAAGATAAGTGACACCCCTAGTGATGAATTCCGGTAGATGTCCGGGGTTATCTAGTAGCGTGTTGAAGCATTCCGCCATCCGCCCGTGGACCGTTGTGAGCTTTTTATACCAGAAATTATGCACAAAATCGGGTCCAGGTGCAGCCCAATTCCTGGTATACCGGGTAGCCTCACGTATGTCTTGGGCGGTCAGGTTGATAGCGGTCATGTCTCCAATTCCACCACAATATTGCTCTTCTTCTGCCATCCACACTCCATCGCCATTGTGTATGACGGGGTTCTCCCATAGATTGGACCAAAACTGCGTGACTTTTCCAATCTCCGGAAGGCCCTCGCCAAAATCGGTTTTGTCGTTTCGGATGTGGTTGTAGAACTCCCTTTCGTTGATGTTGAACATTCGATTTTGCTCCTTCCTCTTCGAACATTCTCCATAACGTCGCAATCGTTTAGCAAGAGCACTCCACCGGGTGGGTGTCGAGGATCTCAGTTATGTTCGCCTCGCCATTTATATCGGCCTTATTTTACAAGGTAATTATTTCGTCGGGGTTCTGCCAAATCGCACCAAGCGCTAATGAAAAGTTACCCTAGCACAAGTTTTCGTGTAGCAGATCTAATTAATCCGATTCGTGTCGGATATCCTTTCACTCCGTAACTGAGGGAATCCAATAAAAAATGTATGGATGAATTCGTTTCCGTTTTCATTCTGCGAACAAAATATCATAACTCAGTTAAAAAGGCGCTTGGTGTGGTGGCCCCGACCATTTATCCAAATCATCTTAAATTTTCGAAGGACACTCTGAAGTTCTGAAGTTGAAGAGTCTGAACATGATCCAGAATCGAAAATGCTTTGAAACATTATTATCTAACCTGGCCTGTGCTTGAATAACTTCTGACATATTCTCCCTAATGTGAAGTAACCTCACTAGACATATGTAAGCGTTGTTGTGTGATGCAGCTAAAGCTGTTTTTACCATCACCGGAAAGCATTTAGGCTAAAGTACAGCCGTTTTTAATAAATTAGTTCCAATACTCCTCAAATCTGTTCCATTCACGAAAAAGAGCATCTAGTAGCACTGCATTGTGAAATTATGCACAATGCAGTGCTACCAGATTCACATTTCATGTGGTTGGCAATATTTGACAACAGGTACAAATGACTTTTCTTTTTGACTTGTTCACAATCTGTGGTGCGAAAATAGTGACTTAAGTGACCATTTTCCGAAAAATAGTGAATTTAGTGACTTTTTGGTGCAAATAGTGACTTTTTAGTTACTAGACTCAAAATAGTGACCAAGTCACTTAAAAGTGATGTGCTACCAATCCATTAATAAGAAACGTCAAATTCGCTCTTTATGGGAGATAGGTTTAATTGTTCAATTGAATTCACATTTATTTGCACTTATTTGAACGCACTGTTTAGCACATTTCTTGGGAATATCGACAAATATGTGTAGTACAGGTCGATCTAGCATTAGGCTGTCTGCGATCGTGTACCTGCACGCACATTTCACTCACACTTTTACTCAGTTTGTTCGCAACCACGAGCAGCTGTCACGGCAAAATCAAATGGGATTGTTTGCAACCACGAACCGTGCGTTCGTGTTCCGAACTTCTGACTTTCGCACCATATGACCAGCCCACTGAAGTCTGCCGCATTTTAGACGTTTCACAATATTTTCTTCTTTGTATACTTTATACAGCTCATGATTCATGCGTCTGTACCACACACCATTTTCTAGTTTTCCTCCGAGTATTGTTCGCAGCACTTTTCGCTCGAAATTCCCAAAAACTCTCCGGCCAGCCTCTTTTTACTTCCACGCCTCATGTCCATGAAGGGCCACTGGTAGAATCAGAGTTTTGTATAAAGCAAATTTCGTTTCCGTCTGCAGGTTGTTCAATCACGAGACAATAAAGAAGGCGTAACAAAACTGAAGACGGTAAATTTCCCCGTAATTCATTAGTTAAATTGAAAGTAATACCGAGACTTTCTAGGCAAATTGTTCCCTGAAGAAGACACTAACCTCAGGGGATCAAAAAACACGTTTTAATCGTAGGAAACGCCGTAGCCGTTAATTAATGATCTATGGTTAAACCCTTGGTTAAACCTCACAGTCATCTCCAAAAATTGATGAAAATCAGTGCAGATTTGGTCAAGTAAGAAATTCAAACCATTCAATATATCGCATACCCGAATCATCACACACCTGTACATACTCCACCATTGCAGCAAATATTGAAATCTAGCTGAAAAAAATAAAAAGCGCAAAGTGCAAAATTCTACAGCGCCAGCCGACCATCTTAAGTTTAAGAGAGTTTTTCCTTTTACATAGTTGAGATTTTCAATACCCCCCTCCGGCCCAAAGTCCGCCATGGTTCCACGTTATTTCCATTCACCCAGCCATATCCCGAACGGGCAATAAAGACCAAGATTAAGTTTTAATCCGATGTAACGCAAATATCGTGTAATTAGTAGCACGAGGCAGTTACGGGGCTGAAAAGCCAGAGCTTTACTTGTTCTTCGTTGCTGTGTGGTATCGTCGTCGGAGTCGTTTCGAAGCGCCATTAGGTAGACTGTGTACCGTTGCGTTGGCATTGGCTTGTTGGTTCCTTCGAAAGCAAGCAGCTAGAGCGCCGGTGGAAAAGTGCATGGATACGAGATCTTACCCGGAGATTGGAAGAATTTATTGGGATTTTATGGTGGCGCATATTCTTGATATCGATTATTGGGGAATGTGAATGGGAAAAGCGATGCGGGGAGGATGCCGTCTGGACAAGAGGATTTGGGATTTACCGTTGGAGATTATTCGCAGCGTTCAGACGAATGAAAAAGTTGCTCTACACGTTTAATCTGTTCACAATAAATTTGTTCATCATCCGTTGAGATCAATACAAAAATTATGTACAATGTGATGATATTTTTACACAATCCGTCGCTTTCCCAGCATATACTTTATCTGTTCGAAATATGTCAACAATATCTTCATAATTAATTCAAAAAATGGGTCATATTCTGTTTCTCATCCATTCGCCAATTATTCTATCTTTACGTAATCAGTTCGAACGGAAAAGAACTACTATTTCTCCTCGCCAGGGAATTTCCCCACAAATAATTATTTTGCATTTCCTATCTGATAGCAAAATCTCACCAAGCAATCCCCCTTCATCGTCTACAATAACTCGTTAGCACATCTGATGCAGTGCATCTTTTGCTGTCCGATTCCCAACCACGCTCAAAATTATTGTACTCACAACCGTGACCACAACAGCGGCAGCAGTTCCTCCCTTCCGCAAAACGTGTCCTGGCACAGTGGAAATAAAAAGGAGTGTGATCTACAACACACCTAGGTTTTCGACTTCCCGTGAGCCGGCGCACCACGAAGATAGATATCACCTGGAGGTTTCTCGCAAGTGAATGAGGGTAAACAAAAAATATCCACACGGAACGAACCCGAATCGCAACGAGTGCAAAATAGTAATTTGACCGCAGCAGATCGCCTCGGCCGGATCCTGGCGGTGGAAAATGTTGCCTTCGCTTGCCGTGCCGGTACCTTGCCGTATATCTGACAACGGAGCGCGGTTTCCCCGGCGCGACCGAACTCGAGTATATTTTTCCATTTGTCTCGTGCGGGAGACTGTGTGGTGGTCAGTTCGGTGCTGTGCGGATCGGCAGAGACTGAGGGACCACACCGCAGCACAATGATAAAATATTGCACTGTTTCTGTTCAGTGGCCGAGGCTTGACTGAAACATGTTTGTATTTGCACCACCAAATCTATTTTTTTAACATTAATTTAACTTAGTCATGTACTTGATGATTAGGAACCTGGCAGTTTTGATTAGAAGTTTTCGTAGGGGAAGATCTACCGGTGGGAGCTTTGAGGTCATGAAACAAGAAGCCAAAGATATCACTACCAGACCAAAGTCACATATTATGTGCCATAACTTTTTAAGTTCAAAATAAAATGCTCAGCTATTCGAAAGGTGTCCAAAAGAAATGAAAATTATCATCGTTCTTTTAAACAGCTGAGCATTTTATTTTTAACTTAAAAAGTTATGGCTAAAATCCACGTTTGAGTTCTGGTTAAGCTTACTTGCTGAGCTTATTTGGGGTCTACAACACGCTTAACTACATGTTGTACAACATTGACTTCGCCCCTACGAAAATCGGTTCTGTCAGGCGATGTGGCATATAATGGAACTGCCAAAATGCCTTCCAATTTTCCATTATTGAATGATGTCGATTGTAGACTGTAAAGGTTTATTTTTGTTATTTTATTTCAAACTGCTACGAACCAATGAGTCTTTTATTAGATTTTGTGAGTCTTTATTTTATAGACTTTATTTGAATAATGGGTGAAAATTAGACGTAAACGTTGGTTTGTTTATTTCACCAAACAACTTTAATTTCGTTGTTGGAAACAGTTCAAGTTAAAGTTTTATTCATAATTGTTTGATAATTGTATGAAAATTATTTGCACCAGTTCTGATCAATCACGGAGTAGCAACCATTGATATGTACAGTCAGTCTAAGCTAAGCTAATTGTTTGATAATTGTATGAAAAAACTTGAAATAGAACTAGTTTTATGGAAATGAAGATTTTAAAATAGGTGGGCGAAAACTAGGATAAGGGCGATTTCTAGGTGTCTTACCCTATCGGACTATTTTACACAACATTGACCAGTGTCAAACGGGCAAACTTTCAAAGTCCTGAACTCATTTGTACGTTATTATTTCTTCCACAGGAACTATAAACAAAAATCGAACCGGACAGTATGTAGTCCAGAACAGCTGGAACATGCCCAACAATGGGAAATCGAAGAATGCGATTGCGAAGAACATCGGAATAACAGATGCTGATTTGCAAAAGTGTCTAAAGTAAGTAACGTAGCTGCGTTTTATTACTTTCCAATTAGTTTACAATTTACTTTTAGGGACTCGGCAACGAACGATTCAACATCACGTTTACTCCAGAGTAATGGGAAGAACTAAGAGATCACTGCAAATCTCTTGAGGAGTGTTTCTATGATCGCGTAGAACTGTGTTCCGTCAATTCAACCATGGATTCAATGCTGAAACGCAGATGGATGGAAAAGGTTGGTCAAAACATTTTTGATCCAGCAGAAGTCCTAAATATTTAGCTTCGCTAGACCAATTCAGTGGAACCCCATTCATAGTGACAATATGTCTGCTATAAGATTTCAAATAAGAAGCTCTCGGCTTATGTGGGAAACTTATAAGCTGAGTTTTGGAAGCATACAGGAAAATTTTCCATTTTCGCAAGCAAGTGGAGAAGATATCCAAACTTTTTTGCAATCTACTACAAATGACACGAAGGTTTCGCCCTTTAGCTGAAAGGCCCGTGTCATCTGCAAACAAAGATTTGTGACACCTTGGTGGTAAATCAGGTAAGTCAGAATTAAAAATGTTATACAATATGGGCCCCAGTATGCTGCCTGGGAACACCAGCTCTTACAGGTACCCTATCAGATTTAGAATTCTGATAGTTTACCTGCAGTGAGCGATCTGATAAATAATTTTGGATCAGTTTAATAATGTACAGAGGAAAATTAAAATTCATCAATTTTACAATCAAACCTTCATGCCAAACACTGTCAAATGCTTCCTCTCCACTCGAATATCCTTCAGATTTGCTGAGCCGAATTAAATTCGTTACTATTGATAACTGATGGGTGGTTTTAATATGAAACATCATTATATTTAAAATAATCTTTTCAAGTAGTTTACTTATTGGAGAAAGAAAACTGATTGAGCGATAACTAGAAGCCTCAGCTGGATTTTTGTCCGGCTTCAAAATTGGAACAACCTTGGCGTTTTTTTTGGAAAGTAAGCCAATAAGATACCAGTCAAAACGAATAATGCAAGAGATGGCGTTTTTTCAATGGTAGTAAAATCGAAATTTCATCACTATTAGACTACTTATCAGACAAGCTCGGTGGTCTAGTGGCTACCGCTTCTGCCTTATAAGCAGGAGGTCGGGGTTCAATTCCAGGCTCGTCCCTTTCCTACTTTGTACTTCTATCTTAGTTCTTTCTGTGTTTCACGTTATACCAAAACGATTCCTACTGTTATAACCTTCCACACAATCCCAAAAAAACCTCCCGTGGCACCTATGAGAGGTGCATCTTTCTTAAGTAGGTGTCCAACAAACCATCCTTCCCCTTCCTCAGCATTCGCAAGGACGTGGCCAGGACAGATCTCGACTATTGGAGAGTACATTGCTTCCATCTAAGAGTTAGTGATTAGTCCCAAATCAATATCTGTGGTAACGGATGAAAGTGATGCTACTCTCATACAATAGTCTTGGCTTGTACCACCTACGAATTTGTGCGAACTGCTAAATGCTAATGCTAATGCTAATTAGACTACTTATCAGTTCAAACTAAGTGCAGGAGATAATCTTTTCTTCTCATACTTCATTCCTTATCACTACTTTCTTCTAAAACACCACCATTTTCCATAAATTTGCAAAAAACTGATTTTCCCATACATTCTATCGATTTTCAACTATTATTCTTACATGAGCTCATGGTGAAAATTGTGAAAATCTCAAAACATAGAGTAGCAGGATTAACAACACAAGTACCGTAAACATGGTGCACGGAAGGTTACCTTTTTACCGCTGCACCCTGGAAGTAAATGTCATCGAAGTAAACAGTCGGTCCCTTATTGAAAATATTTGTTAAATAAATTAACCAAAAAGGATAAAGAGCTCTCAGGAAGTTTTTTGATAAGTATGTAGAAAATACCATCAACACCCGGGGCGTTCATATTTTTAAATTTTCTAGTAATAGATCTCACTTCATCCAAATTAGTTCCCAACGAAGGGTCAAAACATTATCTTGATTGAGAATGTTTCCGAAGCTTCGTGTAACCTGATCCTCAATTGGACTAGTGAGACTAAAATTATGGGCACTCTCGAACTGCTGAGCAAGCTTTTGAGCCTTTTCGCTATTTGTAATAAAATTTTCACTTGTCATAAGACGAGTTTATACACAAGTGGAGACATTCCACTAAAAAGCTCAAAATAATTTTCTTAACAATACAATTTTATTTCCCTCTTCGATCGCTGGAATTGGCTTTTGAGGTTTTTTTTAAAGAATTTCCGTCAATTTACGAAGGGGGTCGAACTGGGATCTAACTTCGAGACATTATTGTCAAAATTGTTATTTCTCAGAATAGCGGAACGTTTTTGAATTTCGTTTTGCAAATCTCGCCAAATAACTTTCAACGCGGGATTGCGAGTTCTTTGGTATTGCCTTCGCCTCACATTTTTAAGTCCGTCGTTAATAATAATGGAGTTGAATTTAATTTCACATTTAGAAATTGCAATGCCTCTGGCTTCGACAATTAAATTTGTCGAAGATACGAGAGCATTATCAATATCACTTTTGGTATCAAGAGGAATATCAACATCAAAATTCCCATCGATATACGTTTTATATAAATCTCAATCAGCTCTATGATAATTATAAGTAGAGCTGATTGGATTGTTAACCCTTGTGTGGCCGGCTGGGTACCCGGGTACCTTTTTGGAATTCAATTTGCGATATCTAAATGAGTTTTCATAGTAGGAGGTTGAAACTCTGTCATATCCACAATAATGACGGCCAAAATCGATTGTACGGGTTAACAGAAATTTTGATTAGGGAGGGGTGGAGGGAGGGGTTCCGACATTTTTTTACCGTTTAAATGGCCTGCAGGGCACCCGGGTACCCACGAAACTGAAATGCTTATATCTTTGGCAATTTTTAACCGTTTCCAACCGTTTTGGGCTCATTCGATTCAGAATTTTGTTCTTTATCATGCTTAGGACTGGACCGGTCCGGTCCCTCGGATCACCGGGAAATCCGGATTTCTAGGGACATGTCCTGCATAGATTATACTGATCGTGGATTTCGGTAGGTAATCAGCAATATGGGTATCAAACTTCTTGATATTTCATCAGCAGGTTGATTTTTATTGATTTGGGTCCATCAGACGTGCAGATGTTCAATTGGCCATTCCAGAACAGGTTCCTCAAGGGGTCATAGGTGGCCATGAACAATTATCAAGGGAACATCAACAATATGAGTATCAAGCTTCTTGAAATTATTTCCAGCGTGTGTTTTTGACAAGTTGACTCCGGAGCAGGACTGACAATCGTCATCGTCATAGCACGAAATGCCACAGTAGCGACGAGTTGCATTGTCTTCATTGCTACTCTACACATCGTCAATGACGCGTACGACGTTAGCTTTCGTCGTGTAACCAAATCTTCCTGATGACACCGAAGAACGAAGACTTCATGCCGTTATTCTTCAAGCGGCAGCTACCATGCGAAGATTTTTACTAATTATTTGTAATAATGAATTTGAGGCAACGTATGAAAGCGTTATGAATGTTATCGATACATTTATGTTACCAAATTTCCTACTATTTGTTTATTTGAGACGCAATTCTGTTTTTAACCAGTCCGTCTATAATGACGTGCAATCAATTGTGTGAAGAAGTGACGACGAAAATCGTCATAACTTTTGGCTGCGCGACTATCGTCGTGGTACACATGCGGCGCGAAGAAAACGAATAGGTGTTGCGTCGTGCAATGTTATGACGAAGACTAATCTTTTTTCGTTTTCTTCATACGACGAGAATGACTATTGTCAGCCCTGCTCCGGAGTGGCCATTTTGGAACAAGTATCCCGGGTGGGGAAAGGGGGGGGAGGGGTGTTTGATCAAGGTTGGCCAAAAACATTTCTCATTGGATCCCCAACAATATGGAAGTCAAAATTCTTAAAACTTCCACAGCAAACAGTGGGGCCAAGAATGGTCATAAACATTTTTCAATGGAACCTCAACAATATGGGCATCAAACTTCTTGAAATTACCTCAGCAGTTTGTTTCTGATTGTTCTAGATCCACCAGACGTGCTGACTTTATAGTTTCCATTCCAGGACAGGTTCCCCGTAGGGTCTTAAGTGGCCATAAATACTTGTCAATATAAATAAATATAGGGGGAATGACGGCTTTGGCAGGTTTTGTTCTATTATTGTCAGGGGGGTTTTTTATGACTGATTATGCTCAAATTTGGCCTAGACATTCTTTGCATATCAAAGAATATTGTGGCCAAATTTCATAAAATTTGGTCGACGAAAACCCCCCTGATAATAATAGAACAAAACCTGCCAAAGCCGTCTTTCCCCCTAAATAAAAAAAATAGAAAGCTGCAGTTTTTTTGTAATCCGTGTGTTGAGAGCAAAATCATTGCAAGGGCCACTCTTTGACATCAGAAGAACTAAGTGGACCACCGAAAGCTCCAAAACATCCGGAAAAGTTGCCGATTCTGAAAGTTTATCCTAGAAAACTGAGACTTTTTAGAATTTTAGTTTTGTAGCTATGAGCGAGCAAAATCAATACAAGGACTACTCATTCATCCCGGATGGCAACTAAGTGGTTTTTAGAAAGTGCTGGAACATCAGGAGAAAAGACCAGGTGTAGAAGATTATATTTTGAAGTTGCGATTTTTTTATAAATCTATTGTGGCGTAATGCCAATTCTGGAAATTCGTCCTAGAAACTATTACTTGTAGCATTGTGAGAGTAAAAGAATTGCATGAACAACGCATTGACCACCATTTGTCATCTGGCACTGAAGGTCCGGAACAACCATAGTAGGGTAAGACGGTATAATATGCCCCCCCTAAGGCAAAACCTTGATAAATTTTTACTTTTCATCGCAATTTATGCAAACTTTGTGTTATTTGGTAGTGCAAGAAATCGCAAATGCATTGCCTGTGAGTAGTCATATAAAAATATTACAGATAACACGTAATAATGCTTTTTTGAGAAGTCGTGAAAAAATGGATTTCAAAAAGTGCCTGGGCAATACGCCCCACCTTAGCCAAAGACGTTCCAAAGCCCTTCATTAGTATTTTATCAATCCCATAATAAAAAGGTTACAAATCCTTATGTGCTTGACATTAAAAACCAACATAAGTCCATTTAATCAGGTTTTATTTACATTTCAATAATTTCCATATAATTTGAAAGCAACTGCTGCAAGCTCGCCGCGCTTGTGTCCTGTTGGTAAGGGCATATCGTCCTGCCTACACTGGGGCGTTTTGGCCAGTAAAACATATTTTTAAAAATCGTTACGTTTTTGAAGATGGAAGCAATTTTATATCATATTAACCACTGAGAAAAGTTATTTTGTTGCCCAACTGAGTGTTCCCGTGCAAGTTTTGCGGACAGTATGCTAGCGTCGCTCCAGAATGTTGAGCAAACAAACATGAAAAGTTACATCAAAACTGTCACTTTTCGTATTTTGCTATTATTTTCATTATGTAATACAAAAATACTTCCACATTCACATAGTACGATGGTTTTACAAATATTTATAGGTACCAACTGAGTTTGACCCTTAGTTAGTTATAGTTTTCTAGAAATCAAAGAGGGGCGTTTTGGCCAGGTGGGGCGCATTATACCGTCTAACCCTAAAGACAAATTCTTGAAAATCGTCCTAGAATACAGTGGTTTGTTATGAATGTGAGAGCAAAACTCCGGGAACTCCGGAACATTCTGAGAAAAGGGCCAATTTTTAAATTCATCCTCGTAAACCGTACTGTTTCACAAAACGATTTATGCATCAAAATGAGACCAATATCACCGAACGTTGACCACGGGAGGCCGCTAAGTGGTGCTCCAGAAGCTCCGAAATAGTCGAAAAGGTAATCAATTCTAGAAACTCACCCGAGTAGCTGTGTGCAATAAAAACAATTGGAGGATCATTCATTGACATCGTGTGGCCGTTTGGTGAGCATCTGGAAGTATCGGAACTTTCGAAGATGTGCCAATTTTTAAGTCGTCCTAGAAAGTTGTGAGTTTTTAGAAATCGCTTGTTGAGAAATGTGAGAGCATAATTGATGCAATTTAAACGGATAGCCACAGTACATCCAATAATGCTGCGACTTTCAATAAGTCGTTCTTTCACTTCAAGTGGTGGAATAAAATGGGATAGTACGAAATCGTCTTATGACAAGAGAAGACACTGCACTAGAAGCTCTAAACAACCTTTGACTGACGTATTGTAGAGCTCCACAATTGTCAATCTTGGGTGATGTTCCTCCAGTTTTCATAAACGTTTAGGGTTCCCAGGTTCGATTCCACCGCGTGTAGCAGCTAGCATGTTCGTGGCCTTCAGTGAAGTCACTGTCCTTTATCCGGATCTCTGGTGAATATTGTTTTTGCTAATCTTTCTTCCAACATTCGCACTGAGAGACCGCTGGAGTTTGTCATATTTTATATGATTCACAATATTTTCTTCTTTATACACTTGGTACAGCTCGTGATTCATGCGTCTGCACCACACATCTTTTTCTAGTTTCCCATCGAGAATTGTACGTAGCACTTTTCGCTCGAAAACGTCAAAAACTTTCCTGTCCGCCTCTTTTTACATCATTACGAATCAGAGCAAATTTCGTTTCCAATATTCGAGGAAGCATTCGCAGCAGCAATACGTCTTTTACTTCGCAGGAAACGCTATTGTAACATGTCACATGCCATATGTCCAAAGAAAAACAAATTCTTCAACAACTTCCCCATCAAGCACTGCCTCAGCACTAACACCAATAGGTCTACCTTTATCTTTACCCGCAACCATATACTCCGTCTTGGTAGAGTTGATGATTTAGCCTATCTTCACCGGCTCCCTCTTGATTAGGGCAAAAGCTTCCACTACTGCCCTGCGATCCGCAAAGATCAGGAGCATATGTGACCATGTGATGATAGTGTCATTCTTCTGTACACCAGATCTCCTAATCACCCCCTCGAGTGCAATACCTATATACATAAAAATGAATTTCTGTCTGTCTGAAACTTATAGACTCCGAAACTACTGAACCGATCGGCGTGAAAATTTGTATGCAGAGGTTTTTGGGGCCGGGGAAGGTTCTTAAGATGGTTCAAGACCCCTCCCTTCTTTGGAAAGGGGGCACCCATACAAATGAAACAGAAATTTCTGCATAACTCGAGATCTAAGCAGAGAATAAATTAATTTTAGGCGAAACGTCCAAACTTTTTATATTATTTAGTTCACGTTTGTTAAAGTGAACTAAATAAAATTCTTGAGAAATACCCCTCTGGGAAGTACCAGAGCGAGATTTCTTTTCCATCTTAATTACTTGGACTGGTGAAAATTCAAGTAATTCAGAAATTACAATTTTAATCTCATCTGACTTTGAACAATCGCTCAGTTTTGTCGTCGTATGTGAAGAATTTATGGCGCTTGTCAGTTAAATACTGAAGAAGCCGTTTGCGATCGTCAAAGGATCCTGGCAAAACGCGGCAGTCACCCTTCCTGGCAATCTGAAATGAAACCTTGATCCCCTGAAGGTTACTCAAAATCTCATTCCTAAGGCCAGAAAACTCGGCAACTGATACCACAATTGGCGGAATCCTTTGCTTTTTCGCATGAATCAAATCACCTGGGCTAGAGGTAGATTCGATTTGCTCAATTTCATCATTAATCAAATCGAACTGATTGCTCAGTTCGATAGGAGAAGAATTATTCCCAATGTTAGAGTTAGAAGGAACATCTGAAGTCTCCAGCTTCCTTCTATTTTTTCCGCACTTTGGCAAGACGGTCTTGAAACCTTGTTTCTTAGAAGGAAGTGGAGAGTTCAGAGACTCGCCCTTCCTCTTGTTTTTGCCTTTCTCGTACAACAAAGTTTTATTAATAATCATTGCTGAGCGTGGAGATGTGACCTTATTAGGGTTTTTTTAGAACGGTGTTCCTGCAGGATTACCACCGCTTGTCGGAATTTTACTTCCGCAAACGGGTCCAACGTAAAACGAAGGCACGGGTCCTTGCAAAGATCGTAACGGGATCAGTGGGTACAAATAGCGCTCACTGTTGAAATTAAAATAGGTCCAGGTAGTATTAAAAACTTCCTTCAGCAAAGAGAGAAAATAGAACCGCACAGCACGAAAGCACGATGCTGTCTAAACAATCACTAGGTTTTAAACAGGTTTTAAATTTTAATTCAGCTCAGTTAGGCCGATGATACACATATTCATTTTTTTTTTCCAAAAATATTGAGGGGACTAAAAGAAATTTTTTTCAGCAATTTTTTTATATTTTGATTGAATCCTAAAGAGAAAGAGCAAGTCTCTCACTTATCATCTCTGTATATATATATCGTATACGATATGTAGCAATCCGCGAGAAACTTTTTTCGAAAGCTGTCATGATAGAGAACTGATTCGGGATGTTATATCCCATGATAATTTTTTTTAGAAAGCTCCAAATGTGGGGAGCACTGGCTCTGATAATGCATTTCAACTTGTTCTACACAGCTGTGCAGTAACCAACACGAAGGGAGCGAAAAAAAAGCGATAATCACCATTTTTCTGTGGGGGCTGCCTATCCGATTCTGTTTTTTCGCACTTGTGTACAAGTTTGATAAATTTATTATCATGGCTTGTTATGATTCGGAACAGTTTTGGCCTCTCTTTTATCGTTGTTCGTTACTATTGAGAGCGATTTCTGCAAACCCTGATCATATGCATCACTGTTTTTATCTTGGTACAAAATATGTATCATTTGTAGACCACAAATTTGTCACCAAGAGTATTAAAAATGAAAATACGAGCATACATATATCTCTAACGGCATGAATCTATATATATAAAAATGAAATGGTCTGTGTTCGTATCCGCATAACTCGAAAACGGCTGGATGGATTTTCTTCATTCCTTCAGCAGATATGTTCGTTATAGTTTCCGACGGGTTTATATGATATTTCCTCATGCGAAAATTACGAGTAAAGTTCAGTAAATCGTGAAAAACTGAAATGAAGATTCGTATGAAAATTTGGCATGGGAATATTCGCCTACTATGCAGGACAACGTCTGCCGGGTCGACTAGTATTCTATATTTTATCAGATCACGAGTATTGGGGGGACTCTTGCTTACAGATTCCGTCTAAACTTCCCTGTAATATGTGGCCGACCCATTTCCATCCACGTTTTCGAACATCTATTGATATCGGTATTTTGCTCGGCACACGATATCCAGCTGTAAAGCCGTCTAAATTATAAATTTTAGACATCATCTTTGTTATGTTTGCCAATACACAACACATTTCTCGATAGATTAGTACATTCGAATGTCGGTGTGTGGATCAATCCAAATATTTCTGAAACTCGCGAAGATAGCCCCAGCCTTTCTGGCTTTCGCCATCAGATGATATCAGACTTTCAAGAAATTGAAATTCTGCGTTCTTCTGGCTATAGCAAAGTTTAAAGGGCTGTTCCCGTTGACATTCTACCACCTGGTTCTGCTGACGTTGATGGTAAAACCCGCGGCAAAGCATGACCGTATGCTGCCTGTTGAGCAATCCGCATAAAAGTGAGTCGTAGCACTAATATAGCCTTTCGTGATCATTTGCCAAATCAGAGTCGTATTGGTGTTCCACGTACCACAACAATAAACTGCCCAAGCAGCTCAAGGTGTGGTACATGGTCAATCGCACCCACAAAGATCTCATCGATTACGTTGAGAAATAACAGTGAAGATTAAATAAATCCTTGCCTCACATAAGCGATTATTCGTATGGGGTCAGACAAAGCTCCGACCCTATCTGAAAATCCTTTGCATCCCTGGGACCAGGGTTGTTAATCGATAAATTATCATCGTTAATTTAACGCCAACTTCGATAACGATAACGCTTTTACGATAATGCTTCGTTGACGATAAAGTGAGCATTGAATTAACGTTATCGTTATCGAGTATTCGTTGATTTATCGATAATTATCGAGTTAACTGTAACATGTACTATAGTTCAAAGCGCAAATATTTACAAGTTGAATTTGCAATATCTATTCAGGAACGCCTGAATTAAATTGAGATTCAAGGAGGTCATCGAAATGACCAAAACATTATTTCGTTCAATCATTAAAGTTCTTACAGAATCGCAGTTGTACACAGTAGAGAATCTGAGAGGATTTTTAATGTCTACCTATGCTTATGTTTAATCTAGCATGATTAATAAAACTTCTGTTTTGAAGATCCGGAGCACCCAGATATATAAATGTTTTATGACTCACAGTTTAGACTAAACTTTTTAGTCTAACCAAATCATATTGAATAGATGACGAGGCTAGTCCACCAACCTGTCGAGAAAATGTTTTCTCGGTTCTGGTGCTGCCTGGAATACAGCACAACAGATCGCTGCATCAAATAAATTTCTAGTGCATGGATCCCAATATATTTCCCAAGGGTTCCGATTGATTCCAGGTGAATATTCTTGCTTATACGATAAGGATTAGCGAAGGAAAATCATGCTCTCTCATTAAAAGCGTACTTATATTTAAGTGTCACTGTATCAGAGAAGTAAGTCCGCCAGGGTAGTGCGAATTTCCGCGATCTTCTTATTGGAAAAACACTAAACCACCAACGGTGCACCTCACTTCTCATTGTTTCGTAGAGTAGCAGGCATTAAGCAATCATTTCAGAGTGCCCCGCTTCAATCAAAATTAACTCTCATCAACCAGCTGCAAACAATTTGTTCCATTCTCGGCTTCTGTCAAAATTTTACACCAACCTTATTCGCGTAATCTAGTAACCCCATTATCGCAAAATTATCGAGTTAACTTACGTTAAATTATCGAACTCCGATAATAATTCAGTTGATTCATCGTTATCGTAGCAACCGATAACGTTGATCACAATCAACTTTATCGGCGATAACGATAAATTAACGATAACCAACCCTGCCTGGGACCATATAGATTTTCGTGATTCTGACAACAGAAGTCCCTTCCGTAGTTAATGAATAGCAAATAAAGGGACACTTCCAACTTGTTATTCTCCAAAATATTGCATAATATTTGCAACAACATTCGCACAGACAGCATAGGGTCAGCCCTGAACACTTCCGCCGACAGCCGATTGACGATCGTTGTCGGATCTCGCCAATTAGAAGATGTTAGTCAAATGCGATGTCAGAACTGCTGATCCACTTCCAGACGAGCCAAATGCTAGTCCTGCCAACTAGAAACGGCTCTAGCGAAGTAAGTCAAATGCTGCTGGCTGCATACAGGAGAAGCGGGCGCGGGTAATTCGGGTATATAGGGAAAGGTGACAATTCTCCGATGACAGCAGGCAGAATACCGCCCGGATGATCATGTGAGAACTATTACCTCTATTTGGTACAGATTGACCTCGGAAAATCCTTCGATCGTCTGAATCACGAGAAACTGTGAGGCGTCTCTAAAAGCAAAGAAGATCCAGACAAAATCCAGCCCACCACCACAGAGCAATCGAACAACCTCGACCTAGATGATGATACTGCTTCATAAACGCAACAGTGCTTTACCATTCAGAGTAAACTATATGACCCGATCGTACGCTTCCACTCATCAACGTCAACAAGACCAAATCGTTGGATGTGAACAACCAAGATCAACACAGAATATGGAGATCCAATCGGTTGAGGCAATGCAACAAACCTCGAATACTCAACTCTAACATGCAATGAGTGAGCCCTGAGCGTATTAGCAAGTATTCATAATCCGACACACTTAAAATTTTCCACCGATCTCGGCTGTGCAAATCTCGGTTAAAGTTCGTTAGCTGAAATATCGGCTGAATGGACGTATGATTACGGCGGCTTCTTTGAGTGCCGCAGTAAACAAATTGCTTTTCCAGCTGAGATATCAGCAAAAAGTCACGAACCGAGCGCTCGGCTGTGCGGATCTCGGTAAAAGAATCAAAAAATGCCGAGCTGAACTAAGTGTGGATGTCTACGTTTTACAGCTCGGGCCTGGTGGTCTCATAACTGGATCCCGAATGCTGAGCCCCATCGACGATGCAATCGAAATACGATATTAACAGCAACTCCACAGAGTTGGAATGTTTTCACTTCCCATAGGACGAGTTTGTACTATCCAGGCCTTCTTCAGTGTCTCGTACTTGACTCGACTTCGAATCAATTACGACGACACTGATTGATTACTGTTGAGGTCGAAATACGTAGGGGAAGAGGCCCAAAAATGGTCTCTGACAAAAAACAGTTCGTCTTGTCAACCATTGGAAATTGTCGCGACATACCTATCGCTTGTCGTTACCAGCTACATGTTTGTCAGTACATAATTGAACTAAAATGACACACACTTCATGCTTTCTTGTTTTTACACTTTCACTTTCCACTATACAAGAGAAATAGGTAATAATTTCGTATAAGAATATATCGATAATACATAAATCATTGATTTGGTTGTTGTTCAAGAAATAATTATTTGATCTATTTTTGTTTTTGGTCTAATTCATTTTAACTTTTCATATTTTCTCGTGCGCACTACAATCATGAATGAAGTTTTTTTTTCAAATTCAGTGCGAAAACAATTATAAGGCCAACACGATTTATATTAACTGTAGGGTCCTGTTCACCACCTTCCATTCCTTTTATCAATTTGAACTATGATCACCATAGTTTTGATTGCGTGAACAATGTAAGTCAAACGACAAATCAAGATTGCAATCCTTCGTATGAAACGTGTCACGTCGAATTCGTGCAGACTACTGTGAAAAGGTTCATTCACAAATGGTCGGGGTTCTGCCAAAACGCACCAAGCGGCTTATTGACTGACTTGTGATATTTTGATCGTAAAAGTAAAACGGAAATCATTTTATATCATCTCATCCACACATTTCTTGTAGGATATCCTTAGTTACGGGGTAGTGGGAAATCCAAAACGATTTTGAATCAATTAAATCTGCTAAGCGAAAGCTTGGAAAGAAAAATTGGTAATTTTTTGTTGGCGCTTGATGCGATTTAGCAGAACCCCGGCCAAATTATACCTATAACGCCAATATGGATTATTTTCAATGCCTACCCACTCCCTTGCAACGATTTTTGTACGATAGTATGAAGGATTCCCACCTTTACTGCCCTTGTTGAGTAGTTTCGCTAGTCATTTTATAACAAAGGGGAGAAGAAGGAAGACACAAAAAAATACCTAGAATTAGGTACTTTTTTCTAACGGTGATGGCAGTGTCCATTGAGGTCCATAATATGGGGGACATACTTGTGGTATTCGTACCAAAGCGACAAGAAAATAATTTCAAGGCTATCTTCGATGAAGACAATAATTGGTATGGCATTCATTTCAAGAATGTTGTACTTCAATACCATGACATGTGATGGCATCAGTGGCGTAGCCACGGGGATGGTTTTGGGCATAACCCCCCCCCCCCCAGAGAAAAATTTTTTTTTCGGAAAACCCCCCCAGACCAATTTTCTGGCTACGCCACTGGATGGCATGATACCACATGTGTTGAGGTTTCCCTCATATAATACAGATTCAAAGCAATCATAGCAATCTTAATATTCGTACCGCCATGACATAGGTACCAGCAACTGAGCAGTGAAAGAACAAAATCCAATTGGTGAAGACGGTGAAGATACTTACTGAAATCTGGTAACTTGAGCATTGAAAGGCAATGAAGAGTACTCTCAACACCAGTGCATTCCCAATTTTTATAATTTTATTCGTTTTATTGAAGTACAAAATCTTGAACATAATATGTATTGTTTTAGGTACTTCAAGAACCTTCCACCGTATCACTGACTGCCGTAATCTGGAAAAGTGACGTATGCGCCATTTTACAACATACTTGTTTCCCATTTTTCTGTTCAAAAGTACGATGAGTACTACTCGTTAACACCATTTTTCGAAAATGGCGTATACGTCACTTTTCCAGATTACGGCAGCTGAGAAACTGATACCGCTTCAAGAAAAACGACAAAGGACAAAACCCAAATGTTTGACTGCTTTGGCCAAGCTCAGCTAATGGGACGCAATGGCTCTTAGTGGATCATCAGGTTCCTAGTTCGGGACTTATATCGGGACCAATTCGAATTTTGTCTCAAGACGTGATAGCACTATCATATATAATTCCACCACTTGTTTGTATTTGTAAAACTACGAACAAGTGAGGTGGAATTAAGTAAAATAGTAGTAACTCGTCTTATGACAAGTGAAACTCCACTGAAAAACTAATTTTCTAATTCGAATCTTGTTTCTCTCAGAATGTTTATGTTAGTTTTCTAATATCCTTCCCTCACGCTTGAAGTATATGGCAAACGGAAGATCACGGTTTTGGAAATCTGTGCAGCGATGGAAGGTGGCGACCTAGCACTCTAGCAGATGGCGATTATGATTCGCCGCTTTTTATGTGATTTTGGGCTAACGGTCGGCTATGGTGATATTTGAAGGATCTCCGTTAGCGGTTTATTCGCCCATAAAATTCACACGTCGTTACCAGATGTATTTAATTGGTGCCCTAGACGAAAAGACAAAGATGACCCGTAGCCGATCTACTCTTTATGTCGCAGGCGATAGCGAGATACTGATGAGATTCCACGACCTGCTTAAAGTTGCTCATAGGGTGACCGCACAAAATAAGAAAAATGGAATGAAATAATGGCACTTTGCCGAAATAGCAACAAGTGAACTTTCCTGAGTATAGTTACGGTGTCACGCTAATACTTCTAGCTCTAATTTACCAAAAATTCTTAAGTAGTATTCGGCGCGAATCGTATGCGAAGCGTCCTGGTCAGAAAGGCGTGATTCACACGACTCTATATTCAGACGCTCCTACCATTAACGTTATTTTCAGTAATAAGGTATTACGTTTTTGAAATTCTTCCAGATTCTTGCAAGCATGCTCAACATTTGAGGTTTTGAGTCAAATTCACATCTTAGATTTTCTTCTCACCACAAGTTTAAGTATTTGCGTTCAGAGGTAAACCATCCAAGGGCTGAGAATTTCTCTAATAAACATTGAAAAGTCCATTTACAATGTAGCGCCATTCTCAGTGGTCTAACTGTACTTCGTGCTACTGGCATAGCTCCTTCTGCCGTAGAGTACAGCCACAAATGATGATTTGGTTAGCGTTGAACAGCTCAATGGGTTTGTAGGTAGATTATGTAGAAACTTTCAACCTGAATAGGCTTATCTCTGACATATAACAAATTATTAATCCTTGAACGACTTCCACTCGAAAGGATGTGTGGAAATTGGAATAGGATTTTATATTAACTTGTATCATAGAGAAAAATCGTAGTTTATGTTTTTTGTATTATTGTTATTCTTATTGTATCGAATCAAAAACAAATAACAGATTGTATTGGTTGGAAATGGAAAGCACGCCTAAGTATGATCCGGTAATGCAACGACTTTTTGAAAAATCTCTTTGTTTAATTTGACGAGGAGTATTTCCTCAAGAGTTTTTCCAGCAAGTCCAGTTCGTAGGTCAGATAACACCAACGCGAGGGCACTAAACGCAAGAACAACCATAGCTACGACATATAGTTCTGGATGTGTGCGCTTCCTAGCCAACCAGTGATTCCACACGTCATAATGGTGTGGCTGTCGTGGTTCCACTTCAAGCGCAGTTGAATGTGAAACGATGGTGTACCAGAAATGTTGGCAGAACATCCCCCGAACATTCTCGTTATGTTATCCTCTAATTCATCGCTAACGTTTTTGTCAACGCAATCTGGGGCTGGTGTTGGTTGAACATTGGTTGATGATAACGGTGTTGAAGAAACACATACAGTGTTAAGGATACGATTATACGTATTTATGATAAAGTTCTAGAATAATAAAAACAATCACAGTGTATTGGAAAAACTACGGTAATAAGCACATCCTAATTTTTAAAAATCAAAATAATAATAACCATCACAGCTTCTCTTTCATCTACAGATGCATCATCATCTCGTACCGTCCTCCGCATCGCATAATGCACCACAACAGTGCTTTCGAAGCATTTTTATGTTCAAAATACAAAGTATATTTTGTTTTACGGGTTTCCTTGACAACTTTTGTTATTCTGGCAATGTTTGCATCATTCTTTTCACGTCTCCTACTGCTAATTGCAGCGTGTGAACTGCGCACCTTACCATACTCAATTGGTTACGGAACTCCATTATCAAATTTTCCAGCAGGGCCATATCCGTTTCGTTGTTTGCGCCTAGGAATCCTAGGTTTGCGCTTTCATCATCGTCGTCATCCAAACTAATCTTCGACGCTTCTCCACCATCTATGAGCTGTTTTGAGAGGCACATTTTCAGCTCTTCAATAGCCGCTATCATATTCGCTCCATTATCCGTGGTAACTGAAAAAATCTGGTGGATTGTGACGCCGTAGGTGTCCAGGACTTCCAGGATCTTGTCCTTCAAGAATTTTGCCGTCTGACTTTGCTTCACTTCCATCATCGCTGTAAAACATAAGTCGTACATTATGAAATTTATCAGAAGTTAATTAGAATAAAATATAAATTAAAAATTTACCAAGAGTTCGAATAACAACTGCGCCGTGTAGTTCGTACTGGACATTGATTCCTAAAATATAGCGATGGTGCCGAGACGCCGAATCCAGCTTAACTGATATTAACTTTCCCCCTCTTTGATAAGGACTTGCTTGATCCGGTTTGCAGTTGCCTCCAGATGTAATTTTATATTTTTCCGGTTTATTTTCACATTCAAAGCTTCGGAAATTGGGTCTATTATCAGCTTTAACCCTTCCCACTCGAAGCATGTGAGTGGCAGGTGATGAATTGTGACAAGTTTCATGCAACCTTCCATGAAGGTTGGCTTATTAATAGCCACAGGTAGTTTCGGGATAGCCTTTGGTTTTTTGGCTGGAGTTTCAGCCTTACATAAATTGTTTATGATCGCCAATTCCAAGTGCTGATTCCGGAAGTGTCGAGCGAAATTCCCAGAGTCAAATTTTGCCTGGTAATATTGGGAATATTGCTAGTGGGATCAATAGCACAAAATATCACGTCACTTTCCACACGGGTCAGAGTTTTGATGACTTCCACTGCCGTGACCCGTTTTTTCGAATTTTCAGCCATTTTTCACAATATGAACTTTTTCCGGCACGAAAAACTACCGCGTAGACAGATCGAACACCACAATACATTTAAAACATGTAGCATGAAGTGTTGCCAAATTGTTAGGAATGTTCAAGGCACTTAGGAACTAGATTAATGTCACATTTATAAAATGTGGCCAAATCATCTTCTTCTTTTTATATACATAGGTAAAAATGAATTTCTGTCTGTTTGACTCTGATAGCCTATTCAGATTACGCTATTTATTATCAAAAATATCACGATAAAAGGTAATTTGATGCCAAACTCCCTACATTCAATTGTCTTGCTCAACTTTAACACGAAATTTGTTAAAATAAATGGCGTAATTTGAATAGGCTATTATAGCCTATTTAGATTACGTCATTGATCTTAATAAATGTCGTGTCAAAGTAGAGAAAGAAAATTGAGTGTATGGGTATTGGTATCAAGTTACTCTTTATTACGATATTTGGCACTGGCACCCGTATTAGCAATTAAGTATTTGCGTTGTGTTTTTTTTCGGTATGATCTGGTATAGTATGACATCCTGCTTGATACTCATCCACTAGTGCAGAAAGGAGATGACCAACACGTTGCGACATAATCCATTCAGGCTAGTTTTGGGTGCAATGTTTTGTTGTGCTCAAAACCAAGAGCGTGAGCTGTCGCACTTTGTCGCAGATGTATGCTGGTAGTGACAAATAACAGAAGTAGATAGCCGCGATTGGAAGAAGTTGTCATCGGGTCTTTGCAATCTTGTCGTGCGACGGGAAACTATTACTTGACAAGATTTCCATGACCGACCATATTTTTGAGCATCTTGTCGAGTGTCATTGACAAACGCGACAATTCCCAGGCCTGTCCCTAATAGCTGCCAGCAAGAAGGCGTTTTGCCTCATGATTTTACCGGCAGCGAAATATCACCACTTTTTCGAAATGTGAATATTATGAATATGATTGAGTTTTTCTACAATTTTTAGATGGCATCAGTCAGCTATATTGTTTAACTATTGCATGAGGTAAAAATACCCATGGAAATCGTTACAGCTAAGACATTAAAGCAGTATTTGCTTAGCTAGGGCATATTGCCCCTCCTTCCCATATCTGTTAAAGGTACAATAAAGTGGTGGAATTAAATGGATGGTTCAAACTCTTCTTATGACTAATAAATTAAAACCAACAGTGCATAACAGTAAAGCACATGTGACGATTTTACAAATCAAGCATCCGAAAAATACTCAATTTGCAAAAAAGAGCCAACCGCGGTAGAGGTTGGTACTCGGACTCTGATGGCTTTTCCGCAACCGTGACCTTTAAGTGGTCTTGTTGTGTACGGATTATCACGCTTATTTAGAAAGTAGAAGATTGAGGGTTCGAGTCCCTCCAAGACACGTGGATTTTGTTTCGCAAATTTCATATCAATTTGTCCATTTCGAAACATATGCACAGCCAAGATAATTTAAAACGATTTTCGTACGGCCGAGTTGGCGAATAATGTGCAATTAATTATTAAAATTAAAAGTTTTGTGTTCGACTTTGGTCAAAATTTGGTAATTAAGGAAAAAAAAATTTCGCCTGGTTTTGAACATATAGCATAATAAGGGTCTGCAGGAATCGCTCTCAATAGATATCGAAAACGATAAAAGAAAGGCAAAAACTATTCCGAATCATAACAAGCCATGATAACAAATTCATCCAACTTGTATACAAGTGCAAAGCAATATAATCGAATACGCAGTCACCACAGAGAAGTGATGATTCTCGCTTTGTTCTCACTCATTTAGTGTTGGGGATCGCACAGCTGTGTAGAACAAGTTGAAATTGTGCACGTGCAATGATGGGAAACGGTTTTTCACAAAAGTTATTATTTTCATAGTAATTTTCATACAAGCTTCAAACTGCTTGTGCTCAGTCAAATTACATCCAAATTAGCTAAAAATTTAGGACGATTATTAAAATGGCAAATGCCATCGTTTAAGCATAGGGGAGCAAAAAAGTCAAAATTTGAATCACTTTAATGTATACATATAGAGATAATAATTGAGATACTTTTTCTTTCTTTTTTGGATTCAATCCCTGAGCATAATACAATCACCTGGACATTTATTTCAAACATTACCACCAAAATCTCAGATTTTCATGCGGGATGAAAATTAATTTATACTTTAGTAGATACCCGAGCAATATCTGAACACATAATGAGAACATATAGAAAACATTTTGACATCAAATTGATATCATAATTTGTTTTCAAATATGAATAATCATGATTGATTACATATTTTGTTTTCATTTTGCTGTAAATTTCTGATATGATATGACATCAAACTGGGTACACATTTTGTTACAGAAAACCAATATCAATATTAGTTTTAGATTTGCTCTCATCGATAGCAAGAATAGTTTTAGAATTGCTGTCACAGTAAGATTTTTCTGCTATTCGTTTTGTTATTTTAACTGTGAAAAAGACCAAAAAGATATCAAATTAAGTAATCATAATCGACAATTTCACAACATCAAAAAAAAAAAAATCGATTTGCTCTCAAGCTTTGCTCGGGTATCGCATGTTCCTCTTACAACAAAATTAGCTGTAGCACGTCGGCCGTATATCGAACTTTGTTTTTAAAATCCATTGTTGATATTTTACATCCATCTTTACAACAATAACATTTTGAAAATAATAAAAAACAAAAAAGCGGTAGATTTCCCGGGCTGTCGGTCACAGTGCATCGTCGTCGTGGCTGTTTTCGCGCCTCCTAGGACCGACGGTGGATCGCATCGGTGCAGCGGCTTAAGCACCAGTTTGATGATGATTTCGGAAAATTCGTATACAGAATGGTCCGCATTCTGAGCACGTTCCACCAGTCCGGTTTGCCGTCCCATCGGTGAGACGGTGTGGATTCGCACCAATTCTCTCAATCATTCATTTATTCATTCATATCCGGGCGAATATGCTGAGCTTTCTCATTTGTTGTACCGCAGCCGGTAATTCTTCTGCCACCCACTCCATTCCACTACTGCCGCATTTATAAGCGAAATCGGATTGGCGTGGAGGAAAATTGCACCTATATGTGTGCTTTTTTGTATTGTCCATTCCGGTGGTTGTCCGACCGAGCTCGTCGACGGCTCGGACGTTCCTATCTCTGGGGCGTTTCCTCGCTCTGCATGCATTCATGATGATGCAGTAAAAGATAATCTTGTTGCAGTATGATTTGCAATCCCGTGCACCAATTGGGAAATACTGTCTACCTACTCGACTCGCCGGTTGGTTCAGTGGTTTTTCAGCTGAATGTGGGGAACTGCAGAGGATTTCCGAATGTTGCATATAGTAATATAATTTTCGTCTGGGGTTCACAGAACCATGCGGTTAGTATCAGATTTCCCATTCTGAATATGTTAAGATAAATGCTTTCTACTGAAAGACAGTCATCAGTGTTTTGAGCTTGCCTCGACTTCTCGAGTGAAAGGAAATGCACTAAAGATGATCATATTAAGAAATAAGAAGTCAATGGAATTTGTCTCAAATGGAATCAGAACGGACAAAAACTGTATTTCGATTTAAAGTACATACATACGTCCGTCTTCAGTGTCGTCAAAGCCAAAATATGATTGACTTTACATAAAACTCGAAATACGAAATTTCAATTTTCAATTAAATCTGTCACTATAATTCATTGAAAGTCTTCAAATGACACTTAAGTAATTCAATAGACAAATAAGTAACTATGAAACAAATCAAATTCATGGTTGAACGTGATAGCAGAAGAAAAAAGAGGAGGGAACAAAACAATACGGATGAAAAAGGACAGATATTTCCGAGAACCCTTTTAGGTGATGAAGATCATAATTTTATGAACAACGTGTAGTCAAGTGTGTCATCACTTTTCCATTTTCTCGAAAATTTCGCACCCGGAGCAAAAGAAGCTCAACATCCGACCGGCATTCCAAGTAGACAAACATCATTTCGCTTCCTCTATTTCAATTTCTCATCTCAACGGGATCAGAAATAAATTGACATCTGTCTGCCATTCGACGCAGCTGTTCGACTACCTTGTTTTGTGTTTTTTTCGTCCATCCCATTTTTGTCACCAAACCCAATTTCACTTCTCAGCGAACGAGCACCCCATTTAAGAATCAGCTCCATCATCAGTTCGAAATACCAACACCGTCACTTGCACATTTAGACGAGGGAAGCTTGTCCAGGATCAGGGAAAATAAAGAACCAACGCGCCATCTCTCTCATCCATCTCGGGTACTCTCACCATTCAGGAACCGCTTTCAATCGCATTTCGGATGGGTTCATATTACAAAAACGATCAAGAGATATTCGGGTACGAATCAGATTTTTTTAAAAGTACGATGGATAAGTATGATACATGGGTGCTGCAAAAACCAGAATAAGAATCTTTTACTATTGGAAGATCAACATGACAGCACGGAATAAGACTCCACACGGTACGTTGATGATGCTCATCATCTGTTAAGCAGTGATATGATGATAAAACCTTGGACGGGATAGTCAGCTGGTTGGAGCTTATCAAACCGGCTGATGGCGAAACAACGAGGCTCACGCCATAGCTCAACCATAGGACATCAGCGCAGTTGTTGTGCATTGAATTGCGGAGGTCCTTTTCCCAGTCACATCATCGCATCGCCGCTGACGTAAATGTCGCTATAGCGGCACAATATTGTCACCGTCGTCTTCTCGCCCGTGCGACAAAGATAATGAAAACGTATATTTCCACTAGATTACTGCCGGGGATACTACATTGTTCGCACAGGATTGGATTTAGCATGCAAGTCCCTTCCTTTTCGACTACCCATATTCTCAATAGCAGTAGTGGAATAATTCCATGAAAAATACGTACTTGTCATTATTACTCTCATTACTAAAAAGTTAAATTTATGAAAGAGGACAATTTAACTTAAATCAATTTATTTTGATGAATAATGCAATATTCCTAAACTAAAGGCTCAGGCCCATGCGTCTACAAACGTGCTAATCACATCCATTTTAATTCGACGTATTGTATTATAATCCGGAATACATTAACCGAATATCCAAATTAAGGAGAAATTTCTTCACATCCGGTCCTAAATCTGGAAATCCAGCCCTGTTACGCACCATCACCGCCACTGTCTACATGATGATGATGATGTTAGCAGAGGCGGTGATAATGCCAGATCTCTTATTTCCGACTTACCATCAATCCACGAGGAAGGGAAACCCAAGAGCTCACCGGAGTGATGCTGCAGTTTCTGATGGATTTGTTTGCAAGCTCATGGATGTCCCACCTGTTCTGTGTTGCCCTCCACAAGGAGGGTTAATCCCTGAGGGAATTTAGCGAAACTATGGAATTACAGATACTTCCACTATTATCCGCCGACGACATTCATCTCGACCCGGCGCAGGTCTACAATCACCTAATTCATCACCCAGCAGATAATATGGGCCATGTTTATTCAGATAGCTAACTATTTATTCATTCGTTTCCTTCCAGGGAAGGTGCACAGAAGCAGCACACAGCACAGCAAGAAGGGACCGGTGCGTAAGCTTACCTTGACAGATGCTGTCACCGTTGCCGTTTCGCTAAAGTAGAGCTGATGGCCGGACGCCTTGCCGCACCAGGAGCCACCGGTAAACGGGCGACCCAGTTCGCTGAGCTGGAAGCAAAAGCAAATGAGATATAGGTTGAAGTTTAATGGTGTCAGTGAAGGAAATTATGTTTGATGCTGGATTATAAATATAAGGAGAAAGTTGGCGCTTAGGATCCAATATACTTATAACAAGGCAAGCTGAAATGTTTCGATTCGCATAATTCATACGCATATGCAACATATTTCGGAATACATTTTCAAAATCATCTGAAAGTCATAAATTTATAAATTCTTAAGAAGAAGATGTACAATTACACTACAGCGATGTTTAAGGGCATAATCAACACTGATGGATAAGCATGAGGGTGTCTACAACACGTGAATACGAATATTTTCAAAGATGAATTAAAAAAACCCTGATTAATCCACCGAGCGGTAATGGTGCCTTTCTCGTGCAAATGAAAAACTGTATTTTGTCCAGAACTCCCAAGGCCATGGTCCAATCTGGCCAATTTTCGATAGGAAATAATGGAACAGAATTCTGCGTCAAATGCAACTTGTTGCAAGCAAATCGGTTAAAGATAAGTGCCTGGAAAATGAGTGACAAATTTTTAATAATTTTTTTTTTGTAAAAAAATGTTTTTTGGCCATAATTTCCGAGCCCATTGTCCGATCTGGCCAATTTTGAAAAGGAAACAATGGGACAAGATTCTGCGTCATCGGTTAAAGATTAGTTAGTTGTAGTTAAAGTTGCAGCAAAAGTTCCCCTGAAAAACTTTGTCGAAGACATCAAGTTCGTAGTTCCGTTACTTTTGGAGATTTTTTACGTTTTATGCTGACAACCCCTTCATATTTTTTTTTCATTATATCTTTTTCATTTTCTTTTCTACATTTTTTGCGTGTTATAGAAAGTTTTAGATAATATGAAATTACGCATTTTAGTGGCTATTGTGACTTAAAAACTTAAAAAAAAAAAATAGAACAGTTTTATTGGATTTTTTAGTCGTATTTGATTTAATTGACAATGGGCATATCAAAGTACAAGTAATGAACTTTAAATTTTTGCCTAAACTGTAGAATTGTAAGCGAATGTAAGAAGTGTTACATCAAAACCATTTCCTACTATGCAAGGTAGAAATCAATCATTCATCGCAAGGATTTGATGAACCAATGCACCAAGCGTCTACATATGCTTGTATGTTTGTGGACATAAAATGAAATAAATTAATAAAAGTAATGAAGTTACGAACTTGGTGTATTCAAAAAAGTTTTTCAGGCGAACTTTTGCCACAACTCTCGCGAAGACGTATACCTTCCATGTTGTAAAGTGGGAAAAATAATAATTCATCTCCCTTTTAGAGGGATTGATCATAAGGTTGAATAGCTCCAAAGAAGCGCGTCGTCCAACTGATAAAATGTCTCGAAGACACCATCACGCTAAATCACATAATAAAGGTACTATTAAATTTATTTAATAGCGTTGCGTTTACGCTATTAAATAAACTATTAAATAAACGTGGACAGCAGGGACTATGTCCAAGGGCTTGACGATCCCTCCTCAGGCCATCTGCGAGTTGTGGCGCCTGCCTAGGATGTGGTGGGGTTTGACAGTGGGCCCTATTAAACCTCTATAAAAAGCTGCATGTATCCGCAAGTAGGCTCCGCCAAAGCGACCGTGTGCCGTTCAAAGCGCACAAGCCCAAGTCCTGGTGTTAGGTGGGACGCTAAACATAAACAGCCCTTACACGACGGCCCTCCGACGAGACAGGAGGTTTGCGCAGGCCCAATAAGCCGCCTTTAAAAACAACTATTACGAACGACATAGAAGATAATACGACTCGATACAATCGGCAACGACCTAGGCGACAAATAAAGGATCACGATTGGAAACTTGGAACATGGAACTGCAAGTCGCTAGGCTTTGCAGGTTGCGACAGGATGGAATTACATCCCCGCAACTTCGATGTCGTAGCGCTGCAGGAAATCTGCTGGACAGGACAGAAAGTGTGGAAAAGCGGGCATCGAGCGGCTACCTTCTACCAAAGCTGTGGCACCACCAACGAGTTGGGAACTGGCTTCATAGTGCTGGAAAAGATGCGCCAACGCGTGATTGGGTGGCAGCCAATCAACGCAAGGATGTGCAAGCTGAGGAAAAGGCCGTTTCTTCAACTTTAGCATCATCAACGTACACTGCCCACACAAAGGGAGATCCGACGACGTCAAAATCGTCATCGGTGACATGAACGCTCAGGTAGGAAGGGAGGAAATGTATAGACCGGTCATCGGATCGGATAGTCTGCATAACGTATCGAACGGCAACGGCCAACGATGCATAAACTTTGCAGCCTCCCGCGGAATGGTGGTCCAAAGCACTTTCTTCCCCCGCAAGAATATCCACAAGGCCACATGAAAATCACCTAATCAAGTAACGGAAAACCAAATCGACCACGTTCTAATCGACGGTAAATTCTTCTCCGACATCACGAACGTACGCACTTACCGCAGTGCGAATATTGAATCCGACCACTACCTCGTTGCAGTATGTCTGCGCTCAAAACTCTCGACGGTGATCAACACGCGTCGGAATCGTCCGCCGCGGCTAAACATTGGGCGGCTATAAAACGGTAGACTAGCCCAAGACTACGCGCAGCAGCTGGAAGTGGCACTCCCAACGGAAGAGCAGCTAGGCGCAGCATCTCTTGAAGATGACTGGAGAGATATTCGATCCGCCATTGGAAGCACCGCAACCGCTGCACTAGGCACGATGGCTCCGGATGAGAGAAACGACTGGTATGACGGCGAATGTGAGCAGTTAGTTGAGGAGAAGAATGCAGCATGGGCGAGATTGCTGCAACACCGCACGAGGGCGAACGAGGCACGATACAAACGGGCGCGGAACAGACAAAACTCGATTTTCCGGAGGAAAAAGCGCCAGCAGGAAGATCGAGACCGTGAAGAGACGGAGGAACTGTACCGCGCTAATAACGCACGAAAGTTCTATGAGAAGTTGAACCGTTCACGTAAGGGCCACGTGCCACAGCCCGATATGTGTAAGGACATAAACGGGAACCTTCTTACGAACGAGCGAGAGGTGATCCAAAGGTGGCGGCAGCACTACGAAGAGCACCTGAATGGCGATATGGCAGACAACGGTGGCGGTATGGCAATGAACCTAGGAGCACGCGCGCAGGACATGCGACTTCCGGCTCCGAATCTCCAGGAAATCCATGAGGAGATCGGCCGGCTGAAAAACAACAAAGCCCCTGGAGTTGACCAACTACCAGGAGAGCTGTTTAAACACGGTGGTGAAGCACTGGCTTGGAGGGAGTAATACGAAGGGCAGGGATTGACACGAGTTAAACGAATTTCACGAAGTCCGTCCAGTTATTTGGTTTCGCCGACGACATTGATATCATGGCACGTAACTTTGAGAGGATGGAGGAAGCCTACATCAGACTGAAAAGCGAAGCAAACGGATTGGACTAGTCATCAACACGTCGAAGACGAAGAACATGATAGGAAGAGGCTCAAGAGAGGTCAATGTAAGCCACCCACCACGAGTTTCTATCGGTGGTGATGAAATTGAGGTGGTTGAAGAATTCGTGTACTTGGGCTCACTGGTGACCGCCGATAACGATACCAGCAGAGAAATTCGGAGACGCATCATAGTGGCTGGAGATCGTACGTACTTTGGACGCTCCGATCGAATAGAGTTCGCCGCCGTACCAAAGTGACAATCTACAAAACGCTCAGTCCTCTACGGACACGAGACTTGGACGATGCTCTTGGAGGACCAACGCGCACTTGGAATTTTCGAAAGCAAAGTGCTGCGTACCATCTATGGTGGGGTGCAGATGGCGGACGGTACGTGGAGTAGGCGCATGAACCACGAGTTGCATGAGCTGCTGGGAGAACCATCTATCGTCCACACCGCGAAAATCGGACGACTGCGGTGAGCCGGGCACGTAGCCACAATGTCGGACAGTAACCCAGTGAAAATGGTTCTCGACAACGATGCGACGGGCACAAAAAGGTGTGGTGCGCAGCGGGCTAGGTGGATCGATCAGGTGGAAGATGACTAGCGGACCCTCCGTAGACTGCGTGTTTTGCGACGTGTAGCCATGGACCGAGCCGAATGGAGAAGACTCTTATATACCGCACATAACCTCTTCGGCCTTAGTCTGAATATACAATAAATAATCCTAAAGAGTCTAAAGAGTCCTCGTGGCAATTTCTGTAGAGTTTGCGAAGAGATTTATGGAGTGCTTGGAGGAGTTTTTTGAGGTAAGGCTTGTTCACGACAAAATCAAGACACATACATTAGAAATAAAAAAAGATCTAGTCAGTTTATTTCGGTGCAGGTTTTACTTCAAATGACTAAATTCCTTGTCGATGCTTGGATGTATACACGAGAGTTAGTGACATTTTTATTTTCTGAGAAACAGTTCATGTTGAAAGAGTCGGTTTCCACTGTAGTATTTGCAACACTTCCCATCTTTAAGGTGGTTCCCCAAATACGGTTTTCTTCCACTCGATCGCGTCCTTCATGTTGTCTAATGAACATCAGACTATTGCAAGACGCTATGCGCAGTGCTTACATGAAAACAAGGCCAGGATTATAATTGCGGCTGCACACACTTGATTTTCGAACCTGCTCTTCTTTTGGCGCCATGTGGTAATAATATAAGTACTTGCAATACTAAAGAAATTTTTTTTTTTCTGATAGTACAGATACATTTCACTCGTTGATGAGATATTTCAAAAGTTATACGTGCTTTGAGTCATTCAGATTTTGTGGCGCACAAGCCTTACTTTAGTAAGAATTTCCGGAGAAATTCTATGAGTAATTATTTAAGAAGTTACAACACTTCTTGGGGATTTTCTAGAGGAACTTCCGAAGGAATTCTGGAGGATCTTCCAGAGGATCTCCTGGAGGAACTTCCTGAAGAACTCCTGGAATAATTTCTGGAAGAACTCCTGCAGGAACTTCTGGAAGAATTCATGGAAAAACTTCCGGATTAACTTCTGTAGGAATTTCAGAAGGAACTACTGCAGAAGCTCATGGAGGAACTTTCGCAGGAACTCTTGGAGGAACTCGTGGAGGAGCTTCCGGAGGAATTCTTGGAGAAACTCCCGGAAGAACTTCTGGAGGAACTTCCGGAGGAACACCAGGAGGATTTTCTGGGGGAACTCCTGGAGGAACTTCCTGAAGAACTCCTGGAATAACTTCCGGAAGAACTCATGGAAAGGAATTCTTAAAGAAACTCCCGGAGGATTTTCTGGAGGATCTTCTGGAAGAACTTCTGGAAGAACTTCCGGAGGAACACCAGGAGGATTTTCTGGAGGAACTCCTGGAAGAACTTCCTGAAGAACTCCTGGAATAACTTCCGGAAGAAGTCCTGGGGGAACTTCCGGAAGAACTCCTGGAAAAACTTCCGGCTTAACTCCTGTAGGAACTTTCGATGAAACTTCTGCAGGATCTTCTTAAGGAACTTCCGCTGGAACTCCTGAAGGAACTGTTGAGGGAATTTCCGGAGGAACTCTTGGAGAAACTTCCGGAGGAACTATTGGAGGAACTTCCGGAGGAACTCTTGGAGGAACTTCCGGAGGAACTCCTGGAGGATCTTTCGGAGGAACTCGTAGAGAAACTTCCGTAGGAACTCCTGGAGTATCTTCCGGAGGAACTCCTAGAGAAACTTCCGTAGGAAGTCCTAGATAAACTTCCGTAGGAACTCTTGGAGGATCTTCCGAAGAAACTTCCGGAGTAACTCCTGGAATGACGTCTGGAGGAACTTCCGGAGGAACTCCTGGAGAACATCCGTAAGAACTCATTGAAGAACTTCTGGAGCAACTCCTGGAGGAACTTCCGAAGGAACTTCCAGAGAAACACCTGGAGGATTTTCCGGTGGAACTCCTGGAGAAACTTCTGAAGCAAATTCCGGAGGAATTCCTGGAGAAACTTCTGGAGGAACTTTCGGAGGAACTCCTGGCATAACTTCCGGAGAGATTCCTGGAGCAACCTCCGGAGGAACTTCCGGCTGAATTCCTAGAGGATTTTTCTGAGGACCTCCTGAAGGAATTTTTGGAGCAATTCCTGGAGCAGCTTTCAGAGCACTTCCTGGTGGAATTTACGGAGAAACTTGTGGAAGAATTTCGGAAAATTTCTATTGCTTGAAATAAGCTCACGCCGACTCACGCTACTGCTGAATATCAACGGCGTGACGCCGCCACGCCATCGCCGCATGCTGAAAATGATCTATCATGCCGCCGCCGATAAATTTTCAATCGGCGTACAGGTCTAGTTTTTAGGACTTAGTAGATACTTGGTATACTACATCCCCTCGATGATCCTACGCTACTGGACTTAATCCTGAGTCAATCCAGGTATCGAGTTTCTAAGCATGCCCAAGTGGCTTATTTTCAAAAAATCAAAAATTGTTGCCAAAAATAACGTCCTCTTTTTCTTCTTTCTCCATTTTTCGTGGTATTTGAAAGGCTTCAGTAAGCTAACTTGCCGCTTTACCTACATCGTTTTGCTGACGATATTCAATCCGTTAATTCGTTAATCAGCCACTGGATACCAGGCAGACGCTGTTTGAGCCGCCCCTCCTGATAGAGAGACCCTTTGAGACGTAGCTTATCTCTCTGGCTCTTGTCGACTCAGAAAAGCGTGAGATTGGATTGAGCTATATCGGACGCTCCACATAGGAGTACGCAGTGTAAAAGCGTGGCCAAAACTATGTCAATAATTTTGTCAAGTTTAAATGCATTTAATAAACAGCAAAGCGCATTTTATATTTGTTTTTGTACTCTTTGTATTAAACAAGTAGTGAAGTAGGACCACTGGTGGCGTCAGTTATTGTTATTAAGTAGAGCACCACTTGGCGTAAGAACGCTGCTTTTGGGAGCTACAACGTGCTAGCGACGGGTGGTGTCCTCCGCTAATGAATATGATTTTTATTTTAGTCTCAATTCTTTAATTATTACTTGCAAAGTTTTCCGAAAAGATGTGCTTCGTTTGTTCACTTCGACTATATAAATTTGTCATCGGATAATGTTAAAGTCCCTGGATAATATATTGATATTACAATCAATGGAGCCGATCAGATAAATTCGTTGCACTTCAACCGCTTTATTTCTTAACAACCTTTTACATCCGAAAAATGCATATGCTTGTTATGGAACGTTATCAACGTCCAACTCTTCTTTGGAAGCTAAACATTTATGTGAGCTTTGTCACTTAAAATCATAAATATTTAATTTTTACGCCTAGCTTTTTTTAGCAAACTTCATCATTTTAAAATAAAAACAACTAACTATTGCGTGCGGATGCGTGAAATGTTTTTCGTGGAGCTTATTCCTTTAACGCTGACAATATTGTTGCTTGAACCTAATCAAAAGTTTAATTTTGTAAAACATATTATTGTGAAAATGGTAGAGAAAAGCTAGCAATAAATATCATTATTATGGATCACCTGAAAACAATTTCAGATCAAATCATGATTGAAAACGTTTTACATATCCTAATTATTGGCACCCATATTGGTTTTCATCATCTTAAAAATTAATAAAAAATCCTGAAAACACGATGAAACATAAACATTTTTTAATGGACAATTGCAATAAAACTAGCATGTAAATTATGGTGATGATTTGGCAGTCAGTCCCAAAATCCCTTAACAACTTAGTATTACTATTTGAGAGTACAAAAACGAAAAATAATATGGCAATATAAAAAATATTGCTTTTGACTTGTGACCAGGATTTGGGCTGAAATACACCTTTGTGCGCTCCATCGTTAATGTCAACCCACCATTTTGCGGCACTTTTTAGGACTACATAAATGCAAATTCTATCGCTTTACTTAATGAATAAATATAGGTCCATGAGTTCCAGCATTTACATGATAATTCGTATGAAGTAAAACATGAGCCATTTCCGTATTGTAAAGCTTGAGGAAGGCTTAAATTAATATAAATTTACATACTCTTCAATTAGTATGTTCGTTTATAACGGATTTCAGTATTATGCATCAGAGTGATAATTGAAAATAGTAATTGTCCCTGATATTGCCACAGAAATTGTCCCAAAATCAGCTATACTAGTACACCAATAACGTAAAGGTTTTTGGGGGGAGAAAGTCTTGATCGTGGATCCGATAAAATGTAAAATGGGAGCGGGAGTTGAAAACCCAGAAAAATCCCTTACGTTATAAAAGTACGTCCTCTTACAACAAATCGTAATCGAATGAATTTCATTAAAATTATTACTTAGTGTCTACGATTATTGCATACCAAAAAGATACTTAATTTGTGATTGAAGCATGCAAGCTAACGTTCTCAGTCGTTTGTGAAAAGTATTATCTTCAAGACAGCATCTATCACTGAAATGTCTAGAGATATTATTCTATCATATTAAATCTGAATCTTTCCACCTTACATCCTTATTCTGTGTGGTCATGAATCCCGCAGCTATTTATTACCATTTGGCTAAACTTTAAAGCACTGCAGGGTGGGGGTGCGGTGGTAGTGCGGCTTTCGTTTGCTAAGTCAAGTAAGGATTGACACCACGACCGATTGACCATTTTTCGGTGAAACCTTCGTTCGTAAATAAAGTTAATTCCAATTTCTTTTTCTCTACAATGTTAGGTTCGATATGGCCTTTTCTACAGCAAAAATGTGGAACTGAAGTTTTTTTGAAACACAAAGCCAATGTAAAGTTCCATTCAGCGCGTTAACGTTTTTCTACGCACGCGAACAAAAAAAAAACAGACGACAGCTAAATTCCTCAACCAAAGTCAACTCCTAATACTACGCACAGAAATTACTTTACCTGCATGAAGCCTTCAGGACAGCCGGGAAGATCACCGCCACTAGTCAGGCCTGCATCGTTTGAGTCCGCGTCCGGGTCGATAAGACCCTCGTCGAAACGGCCAACGGTGAACTTATCGAAGATAATCTGAAAAATAGATTAATAAAATATAAATTAAAATTAATATAATATAATTAGACGTGATTTAGTTGAAAGGTTATTTATTTTTCTGTATAAAACATGTTGAATATTTCCAAATAGAACAAACTCGTTTTATTGCGAAACCAAAACCAGTTTTCATTCGCCATTAGTGCGGTACAAGACACTTGAGACGATCTTACTGTTCAGGTCGAAATACGAATCTGTAAAGCTTGTAACTAGAATTTTATTCTATTCAAAACCAGTTGATTCACGAAATATTTACGATTTACCATATTCAGTATATATTTTTTTCTACATTCTATGACAAAATTTCAACAATTTATGGAGAGTTTTTAGCTACTACCATTACTTCAAATGACGATAAGATATTACTTCGATATTACTTCGAACTGATGTGATTGAACCATTTTAAATTTGTTACTTGCTTGAAAGTCTTCTTGAATTCACTAAGTGAGAATACATGAATTTCTTCTGTAAATATAATTTGGACCAGATGTCAACTGAAACTTTTGAAGGAGCTTATTCCAAAATCAATCGTATCTTCGAAATAGCGGAATAAAAAAAAAGGTTTCCCATCTCTTATCTGTCTTTCTTTGACTTGTCGTGTATTCTGTCTGTCTTGACTCTTGAGCCACCGTGTACAGCCAAATCAAATTATTTATTCATATTTATCATTCGCAAGAAATGATTGTCTGACTAACTTGCTAAAAGTTTACCGCTTCTAACAATGCATGAGCTTGCATCATCAGTTCGGGTGGAGGTTTACGAAGAAACGCGTCCTCCCGGAATCTGATGCGAGTAAAAATTCGTGATCTTGAGATGCACCGCGCTCCTAAGGGATCCCACGATTCATGTAGGATCATGAGATATGTCATCGGGCATGACAACAGTCGTCGTCAAGTCGCAGCAAGTTGATTCCCGGAATTCATTTAAAACTTTTTTAATCAGTCACAATCTGCAGTCTCGCGCTCCCCTTCCGAATGCAAGAAAAAAAAAGAGTACCTAAGTATCAGATTAAAATCCATACAAAAGCGGCACCGCTTCGTTCAATGTTCGGGTGGAACAAAAGTTGAATCTTAGAAAATCTCCGAATCTCCAGGGTCCTTCCCCCGTAGCAGTCTGACGAGATAGGTCCAATGGCTGGCGAGAGAAGTGAATCTTTTATCGCTGGTGTTGAGTGAGGCCAAGCGGATCTGCGAAAGAGGTTGAGCAAAAGGGCACCCGCAGTCACAGAAAGATATGTGCCTCGGTTCGAAACGATTCAAACTCTTCGGTGGTTTTTCCCATTCAAGGCCATTCGGGAATTTAAGCGGAGTGCTGAAACAAAAGAAATCCTTTCGACTGGCAAATGGTTGGTGGAAGGGCGGGATGCTGCATCCCGACGACGACGACGACGCGAAGGAAAACTTTTTAAGATGAAGACATACACATATGGGCCCACACGCACACACATGGAACGAACGAACATCGCAACCAATCATGCTTCTTAAGCGGATGAGGAAAGAGCGGAGTGAGCTCATAACTTTTCGCCTTTTCCATTGTGTAATCGCGTCTTATAGATCCGTAACGGTTGGAAGACAATCGGAACCGTAGATAGTGACTACGATGACGCGACAGGCGGTGTGAAACATGTGGAACATCTGCAACTTTTGTTCAGAGGCGTGAACAAAGATGGTGACTTATTGAATTTTATAATTGGGGCCACCCCCAACATACACTATTACTTGGCGAGCAATAATAACTGCTTTGTGAATAGCTTTGCATAATCGATATTATTGAATTTTTATTCATATTTCATACAAACATTATCATTTTTATAATACAACACTTAACCAAAAAGCATGACGATTATACGTCCATTTTCTAAAGCGAATTTGAGATTTACCAAAAACAAAAAAATAACGCAGGGACACCGCAGGTATTTCCGTCCATCGTCGTAGGGGCTAAAACCAACGAAAGCAACGTACATTTGCTAGAACTACACTATAGCAGAACGTTTCTCCTGAGCTTACGATTTGGTACGTACAGTCACTCTCAAAATTGAGCGTACAGCATAGTTTAGATGAATATATTCGAAAATTCCAAAGAAAATTTAATGGTTGGCTCGGTTTTTTTTAATGCATTTCAATATTCATCCCTTCCTTCAATGTATGCGTACATAAAATGGTTGAATTTTTTTCTCTAAAGTCCATTTATTTGAAAATAATCTCAAAATATGCCTATTACATGTGACAAAATTGAGCGTACAGCGAATTTTTTTCTATAAAATTTCTTATTATAAACACGATTAATGTATTTTAATATTGTTTTTTCATGATTATATTTATAATAATAATCATCCGCTACTTAAACATTCAATTAAACATTTCAATTTTGAAATTAAACCATGTTTTAATCAAAATGGCGAACAAGTAAGATGTATAAACAATGCTATTTAACAATTCAATGCTGCTGGGCAAAATAGATGCTTTAAGATATGGATTTCACCGGCATCGTGTCTTATATATGATAGATAATCGAAATCGAGCGAGACATACGATAAATTTGGGAAAATTTAGTCGGTAAATGATGAAAACAGATGTAAACATACAGAGAAAACGACAAATATTCGAAATGGCATATTTCAAATTAAGTATAACTTCATTTAAAAGTCGATGTATAGGTAGCTTATAAGCTCAGGACACTCATTAATAATAATATCAATAAAAGAGCAGCACACGGATACATTATAAGATGTCATTTTATATTTGAAGACTCAGTCACCGTAGGAACAGATTTGGTTGAATCATTTCAATTCACCAAGATATCATTAAATGAGCTGCCGAACTCTTAAAAAAGTTTATTTTTACTCGCCACATGGAAATCATCCAATTGTATCCCTTATGGTAACAGATCGTGGAGTTTAATCCAAATTTAATTATGAAATTACGATTTTAAGCTATCTTTTCAATATTCAATCAGAAGTGCACTACGGGGTTGAAAAGCTGTTTTTATGATCGGTACCTTAACATGCACCTTGTACTTTTCGAATTTGACTGTGAATGATTGGATTCAATAATATTACTCTTAATGATAGACCTGAGACAAAAAACGAGCTTTAAAACAAATTTAAGTTAAAGACATAGGGTTACTGCTCCTGGACTTCATCTCATAGCTCCGATATTGGTCCTATGAAAAACAAAGCAATGAAAAGGTATTTGATTTGTTTATTATTTTTGTGATTTTTTTCAGCAGTGAGCACGCATGTTAGCAAAAAGAAGCGACGAAATTGATGCCGTATTTCTTTGTTTCGCGATGAGATGAATATATGTTCAGTGAGATTGAAATCGGAACAGTTCCTCTACTAAATTTGAATTATGTCATTCCTAACATTTGTCGTTTTCTCTGTATGTTTACATCTATTTTCATCATTTACCGACTGAATTTTCCGAAATTAATCGTAAGTCTCACTCGATTTCGATTATCTATCATATATAAGATACGATGCCGGTGAAACATACAAATTAAAGCATCTATTTTGCCCAGCAGCCTATACATTGAATTGTTAAATAGCAATGTTCTTACCTCTCACTTGTTCGCCATTTTGATCAAAACATGGTTTAATTTCAAAATTGAAATGTTTAATTGAATGTTTATGTAGCGGATGATTATTATTATAAATATAATCATGAAAAAACAATATTAAAATACATTAATCGTGTTTATAATAAGAAATATTTTAGAAAAAAATTCGCTGTGCGCTCAATTTTGTCACATCTAATAGGCGTATTTTGAGATTATTTTCAAATAAATAAACTTTAGAGAAAAATTTTCAACAATTTTATGTACGCATACATTGAAGGAAGGGATGAATATTGAAATGCATTAAAAACAACCGAGCCAACCATTTAATTTCCTTTGAAATTTTCGAATGTATTCAACTAATCCATACTGTACGCTCAATTGAGTTGAGAGAATTGAGAGAGTGACTGTATGAGTTTTAGAAAAAAAAGTCTCTTCTATTGATTTTCGAGACTATGACGAACAGACGAAAATGGGTCCGCGACGTTAGGCATAAGTACGTTAGGCATAATGGACGCTAGGCATAACGGACGATAGGCATGATGTACGCTAGGCATAATGGACGTTTGGCATAATTCTGCCTTCTTTATGTCATAGGCTGTTCTTTGGGTTATTTTATGCCTAACGTCCATTATGCCTAACGTACATTATGCCTATCGTCCGTTATGCCTAACGTCCATTATGCCTAACGTAGTTATGCCTAACGTCTTTACGCCTAACGTACTTATGCCTAACGGGGTATACCCGACGAAAATACCTGCCGTGTCCCTATTCCATTTGACAAAATATCATGCAAGGTTGCAAAAGGCAGCAGCGAAATCATTTGAATTTCTTCGTATCATTGTCACATATTTGGTCAGGGTTCTGCCAATGTTCAATGACTTGTGATATTTGTTACTAAAAGAAAAACGGAAACCATTTCATTATCAGTTCAGTCGTACATTTGTTAAACTGCCCAAAAATCAATCGAAGAGAGCGAAAAATGGCTATTATTCTCCAGACTGTTTTGCTTTCCCGGAAAGCGATTTCTCCCCGAAAGTTTTCGTGAGGGAGCATCATGTGCTCTTGAGATTGAGTGAGCATTACGAACCCTCAAAAACAACCATTTTCATACATACATGTGTCACGTCAGTCGTTGTGTATTTTTTTTACCGGAAAAGGTCCGAAAATTGTCCACTTCAGTCATTGTATCCTTAACCTAGCTTTAGATGGAAGTGTGCATTAGCTAAGACTAAGATTGATATTTTTCAGACAAGCCTCTCCACTCAATATCAAAGCAATGCACAACAACATTTAGGGGAACTGTCCCGTTTTCCATCTCACTGAACATATATTCATCTCATCGCAAAACAAAGAAATACAGCAACAGTCTCGTCACTTCTTTTTGCTAACACGCGTGTCACTGGTGAAAAAATCACAAAAATAAGAAGCAAACGAAATTCTTTTTCTTTACTTTGATCTACCATCTCGAGAGAGAATAAGAGTAAGATGATGAGAGATTGAGTAAAATTTTGCTTAGGCCGGGGAACTGGTTTGAAGTGTACCGGAAATGCAATCGCTATGACTGAAATGAGTGCTGAAACTCGTTAATTTATATCAAATAAAAGCTTTTCCAAACGATGCTTAGCAAGAATAGTTATTTTTGGGCAGAAGTGAACCCCATTGCAATATTGCACCGCCCACAAAATTTAGTAATAGCTGGGATTCGAACCCAGAATAGTAACAATAATAGCTGTGGGGATGCGCTTACTCTAGCCACACCACCACGCTATCTGTACGAAAGTGTCAAGTTATTTGGTGCACATAAGCTACTACCATTTGCATTCATATGGTGCCACGAAATGACTCGAATATGAAAGACCAGGGTTTCAACTTTTCGTTTCATTGAGACCAAAGCAAGCGTTTCTCGGGCCAAGGGAGAATCTTTTTTCGTTGTTTATGCTGAGGACCATCTTTCACCCATCAATCTTTCTCTACAATTAGCCTTGGATGATAAACGAAAATCTTGCCTATTAGATGAAAATCCTTTTTCGTTTCATCACTTTTACCCACTCACTCACTTTTCGCGAGAATTATCGCAGAACAATTACAAAATTGTATGGACGCGCCGGGATTCGAACCCAGAATAGTAACAATAATAGCCGTACGGATGCGCTTACTTTAGCCACACCACCATGCTATCTGTATGAAAGCATTAAGTTATTTGTTCTACATAAGCTACTACCATTTGCATTGAAGATGCCACGAAAAAACTCGAATATGAAAGAAAAAGAACAAACCAACGTTTGGCGGGAATCGAAGTGAGCGAAAAATGGTTATCACTCTTCAGGCTGTTTTTCTTTCCCGAAAAGCGATTTCTCCCCGAAAGTTTTCGTGAGGGAGCATCCTGTGCTCCTGAGATTGAGTGAGCGATACGAACCCTGTGAAAGACAAAGAGCAAACCAACGTTTGGCGGCAATCGAAGTGAGCGAAAAATTGTTATCACTCTCCAGGCTGTTTTTCTTTCCCGAAAAGCGATTCATCCCTGAAAATTTTGGCGAGGGAGCATCCTGTGCTCCTGAGATTGAGTGAGCATTACGAACCCTGCTTGCGAATATATTTAGATTCCCAATACAATTTTGTAATTGTTCTGCGATAATTCTCGCGAAAAGTGAGTGAGAGGTAAAAGTGATGAAAAGAAAAAGGATTTTCATCTAATAGGCAAGATTTTCGTTTATCATCCCAGGCTAATTCTGGAGAAAGATTGATGGGTGAAAGATGATCATCAACATAAACAACGAAAAAAGATTCTCCCTTGGCCCGAAAAACGCTTGCTTTGGTCTCATTGAAACGAAAAGTTGAAACCCTGCGCAAGGCTAATAGCAGACCTTGCTTTTTTGAATCCTCTTTGAAAAACTGTTAAACTCTATACCTTATTAATTGAACTGTTGAGTGCTCAGATTCATCTTTTCTATAAAATTTTTTTATTTTCATCTCAATCCTACACAATTTTAGATACTTTTCCTAACAATTTAGACATCCGAGACTGCATAAACTTTGGTTATTCCATCAAGAGAAATCGTTAATTCATAAAAATTTTTATTATTTTGAGTTTAACTGACTTACCGGTTGCTAGCTCGAACTTTTATTATTGCCGGCTCATCTTATATCACGAATTTCTTGTTTAGGCTTTTTGAAATCCTAAACATTTTTTTTAGGTTTCGAAATGGTTCTTGGGTTTCAGATTTATAAACTTTATGAGCCAAATTAAATCTATGTCGAAATTTTTTTTAAATTAATTTTCATCATAAAAAGCGCCATTTTCACAGACAAGCGAAGATTTTTCGAATAAATTCAAACGCATATTAAACATTATTGGACATTGTTCTTTATCACTTGCCTCAAAGTTGTGTTGTTCACCACTGGAAATATACAAAAATAAATATTAAAATCGATGAAATGAAACAAACTCATCAGATTTCACTTAAGTGACAATTGTCATAAGACGAACTATTCCACTATTTGATCACTATTTCTACTGCTGAAAGCCACTATTTGGTCCCTTTTTCACCGGTGTTGGTCACTAAAGTCACTATTTTGAGTGGCATTTACCGCAACCAGCCTTGTAATGATATATGAAAGTAAATAAAATTTTGGGCCATATGTTACCATAAAATAGTAGATTACTTGAAAAAAAAATTATTCAATATCGGAATTATTCAATAAACAAAGTGTATTTTGATAAGAAAATTATTTTGAGCTTTTTAGTGGAATGTCTTCACTTGTCATAAGACGAGTTTATACCATCCCATCGAATTCCACCACTTAATTCAATGGTGGAATTCAATGGGATGGTATAAACTCGTCTTATGACAAGGGAAAGGAAAGTGTATTTATTATTCTTGGAACGGTCTATACGTGTCAAGTACGAGACACTAAAGACGGCCTCACAGTTGAGTTCGAAATACGCATTTGTAAAGATAACAAAACGTAGTGTGATTAAATGGAAAGTACTAAACTCGTCTTAGACAGTTAAAATAATTATGTTGCTGCCAAGAAAGGCGTCGTAATTGCAAAGTGTATTGCTCCGTAGATAAAATGACGCATTCATACACCAAAACAATTTAAAAATATTTTCAAATTTTCAGATGTATATTCAAAATGACAGATCCGAACAATATGAATCATTGCAGATTTTGCTCTTGATGCATCCAAAGGTTAAGGCATACATTTTCAATAGAAAGAAGTAACCTTTGGGCAGCACTCCCTTTTTCCATCGTTTATTTATCGAAAGCGTTCCAACTATATATCTTCATTCTTTGTACATCACTAGTGTAGTAATATATAGATGGAAATAGTGGAATATGATTATTAAAAACGGAGAAATACTATTTTGAACTAAAAATAAACTCTTTAGTTGATATTGGTAAAAGAAATTCGACTAAAATGATCCCAAATTGAATTCGCTCCCAAAAATTCATTTTCGAACCGATTCTCAATCTTTTGGAACCAAATTGGTATGGATTCCACGGATGTCGTTACGGACAGATTTTTGCACTTTGGCCATTCTGGTTTCCAGGAATCGATGTTGAAGGAACATAGATTCTGAGGCCAATTTTTGGCCTGATTTCTTGCCTTTCGAAGGGTGATTTTAGAAATGCTCATTAATTTGCGTAGCAATAATCCTAATAGAATGTAGAAATTGTCCATTTCCATGGATCAACACAATTCCTGGTTATTTCACGGTCCTGTGTCCCTCCGGAAGACCCGGAACATCCGTAGAAGTGGTTAAATCATTAAACTCATTCTAGAAGAGCGCGTTTTTTTTTCAAAGCTTTTCATTATCGAACGCTGAGTAACAAATAAATGATTATAGTGACCCATTTTGGAAAATGGCGTATATGTCACTTTTTCAGATTACGGCGGAAAAGTTATCAATTAAAAAAAAATCATCCCAGAAAAAAGCACGTAAAAAAAATCTTTAAATTATCGAACTCTGAGCAAGACACGAAGGAATGTCGTGACCCGTTCTTATTTACCAAAGTGACTATCGGAGGTCTTCCGGAAGATACGGAACATCGGTTAAAGTGGTTAATTGATGTAATACATACTAGAAGAGCCTATTTTTTAATTTCCTTGTCGTACTCTGAACATGAAATTATTGCCGTGACCTTTTCTCACGGATGTGAGTAGCAACCAAAGGCCCTCCGGAAGATCCGTATCGCACGTAAAATTGATCAATTCATAAAACCCACCTTAGAAAAACACGCCATATAATCCATAGAAGAAGCACACGATTCTTCTGAATCTTTTTATTTTCCCAATTTAAGAAACAAATGATCGTAACCAATTCGCATGGATTACCCACTGTATGTCTTCAGGTACATTCAGATCATCCGTAAAATCGGTCAATTCATGAAACTTGTCATAGTTTTCCTATTTTCGTATCCTGAATTGTAACCCATTCTTAGGACCGTGTGTAGTCACCAATGAAACTCCGCAAGATCAAAAAATCTGTAATTATAGTCAATTCATAAAAATAAAGATGACACTATTTTTTTTGAAAGGACAATCACATTAACCCAGAAAATATTTTCAAGTATGGCATAATTTGCTTCCATGAGTCGATATTCAGTCATAAATCATCGACTCATGAAAGTTTGACTTAAAATAAAAATTTACTTTGGTTGAATCTTTTGACAACTTTTGGTCAAAAATTTCTTGCTTGGAGGAACTCCGGTGGCCACTCAGGTCCATCACAATGGGTCACCATATTCATTTGTTACTCAGTGTTCGATAATCAAAAGCTTTGGAAAAAAACGCACCCTTTTATGATAAATTTCATGAAATGGCCATTTTTATGGACGTTCCGGATTTTCTGGAGGACCTTCGGTGGCCACCCAGGTGCATCAAAATGGGTCACCACAATCATTTGTTACTCGTAGCTCGATAATGAAAAGCTTTGGAAAAAACCGCGCTCTTCTATGATATGTTTCATGAAATGACCATTTTTACGGATGTTCCAGATCTTCCGGAGGACCTCCGGTGGCCACCCAGGTCAACCAAAATAGGTCACCACAATCATTTGTTATATAAGTACGATAACGAAAAGCTTTGGAAAAAACCGCGCTCTTCTAGGATGAGTTCTATGAATTGACCATTTTTACGGATGTTCCGGATCTTCTGGAGGAACTTCGGTGGCCACTCAGGTCTATCACAATGAGTCACCATAATCATTTGTTCCTCAGCGTTCGATGATGAAAAGCTTTGGAAAAAACCGCACCCTTTTATGATAAGTTTCAAAAATTGACCACTTTTACGGACGTTCCAGATCTTCCGGAGGACCTCCGGTGGCCACCCAGGTCCACTAAAATTGGTGACTATAATCATTTGTTACTCAACGTTCGATGATGAAAGGCTTTGGAAGAAAAACGCACCCTTTTATGATAAGTTTCAAAAATTGACCACTTTTACGGACGTTCCGGATCTTCTGGAGGACCTTCGGTGGCCACACAGGTCCATCAAAATGGGTCACCACAATCATTTGTTCCTCAGCGTTCGATGATGAAAAGCTTTGGAAAAAACCGCACCCTTTTATGATAAGTTTCAAAAATTGACCACTTTTACGGATATTCCGGATCTTCTGGAGGGCCTTCGGTGGCCACACAGGTCCATTAAAATGGGTCACCACAATCATTTGTTACTCGTAGTTCGATAATGAAAACTTTGGAAAAAGCCGCGTTCTTCTATAATAAATTTCATGAAATGACTATTTTTACGGACGTTCCAGATCTTCCGGAGGACCTCCGGTGGCCACCCAGGTCCACTAAAATGGGTGACTATAATCATTTGTTACTCAGCGTTTGATAACGAAAAGCTTTGGAAAAAAACCGCGCTCTTCTAGGATGAGTTCTATGAATTGACCATTTTTACGGATGTTCCGGATCTTCTGGAGGAACTTCGGTGGCCACTCCATAAAATCTTCCAGGAATTCCCCCGGAAGAGTTTTGCGAATTTCACTGGAAGCTAACACAGAAATTCTTTCGGAAGCTCCTCCAGGAAGCAGGAATCTTTTCGAAGAAATTCCTGACTGGAGGAATTCTTGAATGAACTTTCGAAGGAATTCCTGAAGGAACTTCCGGAGGAGTTCCTGGTGGAGCTTCCGGAAAATTTCCTGAACTTTCAAGGAATTCATGTAGGAATTTATGAGGAATTCCTGAAGGAACTTCCGGAGCAAATCCTGAAGAAACCTTCGGAGGATCAATTCAAAGAACTTCCGGAAAAAATCTTCAAGGAACTTTCGGAGTATTTCCTCAAGGAACATGTAAGGATAAAACACGCGGGGGACTTTTAGCATAAGGGTAGCCTCATACCTCGGGAATTTGGTCAGCGGATTTTTTCTCCATGTATTTTAAAATATGTTTTCGGGAATTGGGCATGGAAAATCAAAATCTCGGCCCCATTGAAAAGGCGAGGGAAAAAAATGCGTATCCTGGAGAATTTTTATTGCATGCTTCTGAGCGTTTTCCGAAAAAAAACTTTTACAATAAAAGTGGTTGGAATTTCAATATGATTTATCAGATGAATTCTTGTAGAATAGAAAATCTTCTTTACATGAATTCTATACGGAATTCTTGGTATAAAAATGTACACGGCATTATAGAATATAATTAAAAATATGTATAAACCGTAAAGTAAATTCCACTATCCGCAAAAATCAGTTCACGCGCTTAACCATTTTTATTTATCATGATCTGATTAGTCAAGGCCAACGCACTGCCAGTGCACTTGATGTCCTGGATCATATGTTTCGAATCAAAACAAACACGATGCTACGTACACCAACATATCCAATGACAGATGAAACTGAAATGTTTTTGACGTAGGACTTATGTCTATACTGGGTGTCATTTAGATTTTTGGAAATCGAGAGCGTTACGCTGGAAGGGAAGATTTCGAACGTTGCTAGCGCCTTTATCTTTCGATGGATTTTAAAGATTTATACATCAATCGACTCGGATACCCTCCACCATTTTGCCTATTTCATTGAAACTTAAGATTATTAACGATAAACTTTTGAAAATTTCAATTCTTGTCAAAGGCAGTAAAAATTTCATATGTAACCAATCTCGTGCATTCCTAACACGGACATCAGAATGCGGTATGTTACGGGCTTTCGGGTCTACCGGAAGATTTTTTTTGTGTATAAAAAAAGCAGTGCTTGCCGTGTGCGAGTCATTACATTTTGTGACAGCAGCGCATACTGACGTGCTTTTTACTCGCGCATTTTTCGTTTCGTTCGTTCGTTCTTTGTGTTTACCTATACAGCATGCGGTAGAATTGCCGGTGGGTCTGCGAATATGCATGACAGAAGTGGGCGTATTGTTTTTTGTCATTCTGTGTTATTAGTTTTATTTCTAGAACTTTCGAATAAACAAATTGCTAATAATTCTACACAGCATGGAAGTTGTTGTTTCCAATATTAATACCTATAATCAAACTCCATAGATCCAAAAGTTGGAGGTTAAATGTAAATACGTCACGTTCATACAAGTCCTACGTCTACTCGCGGTTATGTTAAAAACATTACCCATTGCTTTTTTTTATTCAGGGTTCGGGTTAGCACTGACCCAGGTTTAAAAAAGAATTTGACATTAGTTGGAGCGTTGAGGCATCGCTGGCAGAGAAGGGATAGTCGGATTGTCAAGTACGACAAAGGAGCGCGGGTCGATTGTAACTTCTGTAGCCCGTTTCAAGAGTTCCAAAGCTATAGTCATATTCAATAAGCCCCGCATCTTGCACCTACATATCATAAGAATATCTGAAGTCCAGTCACACTTCCTAAATCGAAATTGAAGCCTTTTGATTTTGGCGCTTATTTAATAATAAAAATATAATTATTTGCAGTTTATCATAAAATGGCTTATCAATGGGGGAAGGGTCATTTGGCCGAAATCCATTCGGCCGAAAGCCATTTGGCCGAATGCCACCATGTCGAAAGCTGTTTGACCGAACAGACCATTAGGCCGAATGGGTCATTTGGTCGAAACGGTCGTTTGGCCGAAAGTCATTTGGCCGAATGGGTCATTTGGCCGAAAGGGTAATTTGGTGGAATGGGTCATTTGGCCGAAAGGGTCGTTTGGCCGAAAGGGTAATTTGGCCGAGAGAGTCATTAGGCCAAAAGGGTCGTTTGGTCGAATGGTTCGTTTGGCTAAATGGGTTGTTGGCCGAAAGAGTCATTTAGTTGAAAGGGTCATTTGGCCGAAAGGGTCATTTGGCCGGAAGGGTCATTAGACCGAAAGGGTCATTTGGCAAAAAGGGTCATTTGGCCGAATAGGTCATTTGGCCGAATAGATCATTCGAAAAGAGAGAAATTCGGCCGAATGACCCTTTCGGCAAAACGACCCTTTTGACCAAATTACCCTTTCGGCCAAATGACCCTTTCGGCGAAATGATCCTTTCAGCCAAACTACCCTTTCGGCCAAACGACCCTTTCTGCCAAACGACCCTTTCTGTCAAACGACCCTTTCGGCCAAACGACCCTTTCTGTCAAACGACCCTTTCGGCCAAACGACCCTTTCGGCCAAACGACCATTTCGGCCAAATGACCCTTAAGGCCAAATGACTTTTGGCCAGATGGGTTTCGGCCTAATGGTCTGTTCGGCCTAGTGGCATTCGGCCAAATGGCTTTCGACCGAATGGGTTTCGGCCAAATTACCCTTCCCCGTTTTAGCGCGTTTATTGAATAGTACCTTTATTATGGGATTTCGCGTGATGGCGTTTTCGAGTCATTTTATCGATTCGCTTCTTTGGAGGTATTGTCTATCCGGAACATAGTTAGTACGCTTTTTATTCCGAAGTTGGGCTTATCTCCAGATACAGGCAACTTACCCAACTTCGGAAATAGTGCGCTGGATTCGCCTAAAGATGCGCTAAACAACGCATCAATCAGTTTGACGGATAAAACTTCGGAGGAAAGATTCTAATTTGGTGCTAGGTACGCCGACAATATTCTGCCTTATGATCAATAAGCATAGCATAGCATAAGTGATTGTACAAATCGTGGGTGGCTATACAATGCTCAATTGAGCCATCTTCTGCATATTAAGGTATAATGTTTTCAGCCTTATGATCGATTCCCCTAAAATTGAGATAAAATATTATTTTTTTCACTTTAAAACATGCAGGGTACATGTATCGCGAGAATTGTAGTAAAAGTTCTCCTGAAAAACTTGGTCGAAGACACCAAGTTCGTAATTTCATTACTTTTGGAGATTTATTGCTTTTTATGCCAACAAGCTTAGAACATGTTCGACGTATAGGCAAACAAGCACATGGAGACGCATGGTGCATTGGTTCATCAACACTCCTTGTGTTGGGAGATTGACTTCTGCTTTGCATAGTAGGAAAAGGTTTCTGATGAAACATTCCTTACATTCGCTTACAACTCTTCAGTTCAAGTATTAAATTCAAGTTCATTACTAGTACTTTGTTATGCGCATGAGATTTACTGCCACAATTTGTCCGTTGTCAAGTTGCAGTTAAATCAAATATGACTTTCGTTTTGTTGGATTTTGTTCTTTTTGATTTTGTTGTGTTTACATACTGAAATGGATTTGAATAGCTGAATTACTTAAAAACGAGATTATTATCCATATTTTTTCCAATCACATGTATGTTGCTAAATTTGGAAAAGTCTACGTAGACTTCAGAAGGGGGAGATGTTTCGAAAAAGTCTACGGAAGTCTACTAAAATGTGAAATTTCGGTCTACGTGGTTTGTGAACATGAACAGCCCCTAATTTTTTACTTCTTACATCTCATTTCTGATTGTTCACTTTCCACGTCTCTCTTATCAGTTGGCCTATTGAATTTTCGGCCTTATAGCCTTCAGCTTAACAATGTTCATCTCTATGTTTAATATTTGCTAATTGCTTCTTTGTTTTCGGAAAATTCTCTGATGTTTTTGGAATTTTGACATTATTTGGGAAAGTTTTTGGATTTCGTAAAAAATGACCATAGTGAAAATAGATGAATTTTCAAAATGACATTAAATCGAACCTTGAAATGACAGAGCTCTAACGAGACTTACCTAAAGAGCATGCTTTATATGTACTCCTCATCACCTACCTTATACACACCTGTGGTCCTGAAAGCCATAACAACCCTTAAGCGCCCTGCCTCAATTGACTTGACAGGAGAAAAAGATTCCGAGTGGGTACACCTATCGGGATGGGGCCAGCGAAGAGCGGAGGATGGCAAATCAATTTCACTTCGATATTGGAAATTTTCGGCGTTCGCAGCGAAAGATGACGGCTGGCGGTCGGTGGAGTTCTGCTGGGCTGTTGGCAAAGACAAATACGGTTTTAGAGGAATCGATGCGCACCACCTTTCCACGGCCATGTGAGTGCGGAGCTCCCTCGCACAACGAAGGGTGAAGAAGATCTTTGGGAAAGGATTTTATGCCGCTTTCAGCAACGATCCATTGTTTGCCGCTGATTGGAGCTTTACGTCTTGAAAGAAAGTTGTAAAATCCGCGACGGATGCGGCCAGTGTGAGGAGGGCACCGAAGGGTTCCGCAGACAGAAAGCCATGAATCAGTTCAACCGTTTGAAATTGGAAAATCTGTTTTCGTTTCAAGTGAATTTCGTAGACTGAGATGGGATGCATTTTACGATTCGATGATTGCCGAAGAAACTGAGAACGTGCAGTTCGCAAAGTATTGACTCCAACAAAAGTTTAATGGAAATTCCTACTTCAGAGCGAAGCAGAATTGGAGCATCGCAAACAAAGTACGCACGCAGTAACTTTGTTCGAAATTCACTTTTATTTGACTTCATCATCGTCGTCGTTCGCACGGTTGGGAAATAAAAGCGAAGGAAACGAAACTGATGACAATAAAACGACGAAAATGAGTGTCGCTTCCGGTGAAAGATGCTGCCCAACGAATTCCGAGACCTGAAACAACCGAATGAGATGAGTCTAAATGTGTCGGCTGAAGTGCTCTCTCTATGAATGCGGAGACGAGCATGATTTTTTTATGAGAACAGCCGAGCCATTTCCTCCGATATGGTCCGGATCCTTTCCCCAGAATTAAGAGGATGCGAAAAGAAAAGGCAGTCAATCGGAACGGTTGTACGCTTGTACAAACAGATTTAGGGGAAAAAATAGGTAAAAGCTGGCACTTAATATCAACAAAAATACGATTATATGTATTTTGCGTTTACTTTCGTATCAAAATAGGTATATGCATCAGAATTGACTTGAAATTTTAAAATCTTTCTGCCTAAGAGAATCAAATCAAAATTCAGTCCTCACTATTCGTTCGGTCCATAGACGTAGGGTAAACTGGGGTAATATGCATTCTCGGGGCAAAACTACCTTTTGGTGTTCTTAGCGGCGTTTAAGAAATATTTTCAAAAATGATAACAGCTGGATTGGCAGTTCGAGATCCGACCTACACGCGCTTTAGTGAAAACTATGGAAAAACTAACGAAAATATCTCCAAAAATCCCAAAGGGTCGTTTGGCCCCGGGGTGCATATTACCCCAGTTTCCCCTACGTCATATTTCTTTACTTCATTGGAATAAAATCCAATCTAGAACCTATCTATTACAAGAATTTTTATAAAGTGCCTTTATAAAATTTCATAAAGTGCCTTCAGGTTGCAAAGCACAGAATTATTTTTCTCTGTTTTCCGGAAATAATAAACAAATTAATATCCAGAAAATGGCTATTATTTAGGAATGCTAACTTTATCCGCCCATCGGCAGTAAATCAGCATATAAGGGTAGCGCGAAATAGGCTCCGCTTAAATTTAATAAACAGGCCAAACTGGCTCAATTAATTATAACCAATAATAAACATTTAGAAGTCCTATTGATATTGGGGAAAGTTCATCAGTCTGATTCCATCATAATTTTACAGAAATCAATCACAATCAGTATCAGATTCTTGGGAATGAAAACTTTCGCAGTGATTTACAAACTAGCCCTCCTAACGACTACCAGGAATAAGTCTACCTACATTCGTTAGAGAGTGACTTTTCCACCTAATCAGCGTGCGCTACAGAACCAGAAGCAACACTTCCGCGCCCTTGGTTGACTAACAAGCAAACTTTCCTCTTCTGTGCATTGCACCAGGCAGTATTAAGTGCTGTTTCAACTGTGTGCCATACACCGACGTCAGTTAATTAAAATCTCTGTAAAAAAGTTCATAATTGGAACATACGACATAGATGCTGACATATATGTAATACCGCAAATTACGAAAGCTGTCGGTTTTTAACACCTGCACGTCTCATCACATAATTGGTATAAGAAAGTCTTGAAATGTTTGAGATTTATTAGACATTTACTTACCAGCTAAAAAGTAATGTTTGTCACAGTTTGTCACTGCAGTGCCACGTATGTAAAATATTTTAGGCGTGTATGATTTTGTTAGTAATTTGAGACGGAAATTTTCGTATTTTCGGAAAGACCACCATATTATTGATACCCAAGCACAAATCTGTTAATTTACAATAAATATGTGAAGACAAAAACTCAGTTAATAAATGATATATGAACTCATATTGGTTGCTCAGCCCATTTTTGTTTTGTTTAGAAGAAAAACTAATCAAATTAAAGGACGTATACTTTCCAGCCATACATCAACTGCCTTGCAGCCGTATATCTCCAGCAGCAAGTCCTGAACCCAAGAAAGAAGAACCTGTGCCATCAAATCGTCCACGGAAAGACGCCACGTGTTCTGATGATGCCTTCGGGCGGGGCGGGCGGTTTGTTCGTTCCCGTGTCGAAATCCGCATTCGACATCGTCCGACAAAACATGTAGGTCGTACAAACAAAGCAATTCTAATAGATGGCCGCTGGTCGTTTTCGTTCGCTGGCGCTGATTGTTTGTGGGAGAGGTAGCCATAATCAACTGTGCTGTGCGCCTCGGGGAGAGTGAGGTACGGATGGAATGTTTTTCTACGGATCAGCAGAATACTTCTGCAGGAAGAGGGAGGGCAATGTATCACTTGGGAAAAACTGCAGCATGGGGTTTCCGTTTCCCACTCTGGCCGGTGGGGCTGAGGCTGAAGATGAAATGGAAAATATGATGATTTTTGAACTCGGTGCTTGAGTCAAACGGTCGTATCTTGCCAGCTGCATGTCGCTATTGTTGTTGTTGTGTTACTCTATCGAATTCGTAACAATTAAGAAAACATGATCCCAATTACGAAAATAAATTTTAAACCAAATTGAGTTGCAATAGTTTCGAATACATTCTTGCCACTTTTTAGGATCAAGACACATAAGAAATATTCGCGACTCACTCATTGCAAGTAATTATGCTGGTAACACAAGATATATAGGCAGGTATTCATACATTGACAGGCATAAGCTTTCTATTTTTGAAAAACGGACCAAGCTCCAGGTGGAATGTTGATCCATTGAGCAGAAAGTCTCTTGATTCCAAGTGATTTTCATTCTTTTGCATTCATTTTTATGCACAACCGCTTTTGCTGAAAGAAAAAAAAGAAAACTTTCTGTCTCCGTGAAGAAAAAAAGCAGCTATTTTGGCAAAGAAGGTACAGTTTATATTTGTTCCAACAACTTTGATAACGCTATTCAGACAACTTTTAAATTTATCGTACGTTTACGAAACTATTAATTTCCGGAGCTATGTATTCCAGTTTACTGAGAAGAAAAAATGAGATCTAGTTGGTTCCAGGCTTGAGAAATAATCTCTAATTGATACAACACATCCGTTGATCGGTTCATAAAACGTAATGCTAAGCGTGATTTGTTATTTGATAACAATAATTTGCCAAATCGTTCCAAACTCAACATCCTATTGATACACCCATACCTCCTATGCTCTCATATTAACTGATATTCAGAAGTTGAGTTATCAAAGAGGAAAGAAAATATACAAACTTTTCCGTGATGTGAACGAGCTTTAGCCCGCGCGTCCTCAATTTGGAGGGTGCTTTTATGTAAATAATTAATTTATCCGCTCTTGTGCGGGATGGGTTCGGAACATGAGGAAAAATATATGTAGTCTGCTTATCTTGACTGCTACGTTGCGCTGCTGGTTGGGTGGGAAGAATGACGACGCCAAGGTTGTCATGTAAGTCACGTTCTCACATTAACAAGGTACGTGGGCAACCGGAGGTCGGTACTTGTGGATATTGTGCGGTGTTTTGGCAGGGAAGTTGAAGTCTGTTGTTTTTCGTGGTGGGTATATGTTTCTTTCCGGGCTGAATTTTTTTCCTGGTAGGCACATCTTGTGGAAAGATGATGAATGGGCTGACGAATAACGCCTTTGCCCAAGAAGGAAACAATGCGGGATGATGGTACGCAAACTATTTGCAAAGTACTTCAAGAAACCTCTTGTGGAGTTATTAATAGGTTCTAGGGATTAGGGGACATGCGGATTAGGAGAGTGGTTAATTAATTTCGGTAATGCAGACTGAGACAAAAGGCCGTTTATTAATATTTATAAAAGTTATTATCGCATGCGTTAGTCTAAAAATATATTATATAAATATATATGATATTTATAAATATTTCCCAACATTTTTGAATATCCTAAATGGGTAAAAATGATAATAATCATAATTTTCCGAATTTACTGCAGATTTTTTTTGCATTATCTCTTGAAATCAAACAAATCTTGAGTGAAAGACAATTAAGCTATAAGATTAAAACCCAACAACGTTAGATTAAAAAGGTCCTCGTATTAAAAAAAAGTACGTTGGAGCAAAAAAAAGACAAACATGCCAATTTTGTATGAATATAAGCGCTGGCGTTATAACTACTTCCGGGGTTGTAGTTGAAAGTTAAAAGCTTTATTGCTTTACAAAGCATTTTCCTCATATTTTATTTTTTTTATCTAAGAGACCTTTTTCCCTATGAGGTGAACCGGTCTAGGACCGAAAACCTCATTAATAAAGACAATAAAAAAAAACTTTTTCCCTAAGCGGCCCTGCAGTCGTTGTGGGCCACGGTTAGAAAACGACCAACAAGCTATTCCAGGATGATTTTTTATTTTGAAGACCTAAAATTCTCACCAAAAATTATACTTTTATGGTTGCTTTCCTTGACGGTACGAAAAAAAAGTAACGAAGAATGTGTTGTTATTATTGGGACACAAGCGAGCGCTCAACTGACTAAGAGCACCTCACAACTAAGAGCACCTTCAACTCTTAAGCAGAGTTATAGCAAATACTATTACAAACAACTATGCTTAACATGCCAAGTCTCTATTTCTTTCATCCAGTTTTCCACGAGGGGTAAAGAACGCCAGCTTGCCTGCGGGTTAGTCTCTGATTTAACGATTGTGAAGGTCAATTGCACCCACCGCTCCGAGCATTTTGACCAATTCAAATATACTCAAGAATTTCTTTTATTTTCTTGGTGATTTCTTCAGGAATTCATTCAGGATAGAAAATTTCATCAAAATCCCTTAATTAATTAATTCGAGGTCTTTCCAGAAATTCGCTTTGAGTTTTGTCAGAGCTTCACGTAGAAGCCCTGGATAGCCAAATCCTATTCACGCCCTGGGAATTCTTCTGGAAATTCCTTCAAGAACTCTCCCGGAAATTGTGCAGGGATTTTTTTTTCACAGAAATATTGAAAATTCCTTCAAAAACTTTTCAGGGAGAATTTCCGACTGAATGTTTGTGGGAGTATCCGAAGGAGTTCTCAAATGATTTCCTGGAAAGTTTCCTGAAGAAGTTCGCGATGGAGCTCTTGGTTTGTGTCCTAGGAGGATTTTTTTGAATACATTCTTGATGGATTTTACGATGGACTTTCTGGGGTAATTCTCGAGCGAAATTCTTAGAAGAGTATCTGAAACGTAGATACTAGAAACGTAGATACTATTCCTTCTTCTTCTTATTAGCATTACATCCCCACACTGGGACAGAGCCGCCTCGCAGCTTAGTGTTCATTAAGCACTTCCACAGTTATTAACTGCGAGGTTTCTAAGCCAGGTTACCATTTTTGCATTCGTATATCATGAGGCTAGCACGATGATACTTTTATGCCCAGGGAAGTCGAGACAATTTCCAATTCGAAAATTGCCTAGACCGGCACCGGGAATCGAACCCAGCCACCCTCAGCATGGTCTTGCTTTGTAGCCGCGCGTCTTACCGCACGGCTAAGGATACTATTCCTAGAAGAGTATAAAAAAAGAGATTTTTTTCAAATGATGTTCATAAAGAATTTTTAGAAGAAAATATTTAAGAATTTCCAAACAAAAAATTGTATAAAGTTATGAAATAATTTCAAAATTAAAATGACTTAAAAAGTTATCCCTAAAATCTGGGTCCTGTTGATCCATTGTACACTATATCAAATACAAATATGCTTGTAGTACAAAGCCTTCTATAAAAGGTTTTGCTTCTGGGTGGTTTTATAAATATTCTGCTATTCCTAAATGAACAGAAAGGCAAAACAAAATTTGCGTTCGATTTTTTTGACATAGAATACGTCCTTCGGGAAAACATAGGGGGATCATTCCGCAGAAACAAGTTTGAGACCGTCACAAAACATGGTCAGGAAGTATGGACTAATAACTCAGCCATCTTCCAACCGATTTTGATGATTTTTGTATCAATCGTTCGACAAATTCTTTAAGATTTTGCACAACTATTAAAAACAATTGAATGATGACGCTAAACTATTGAAAAATTGAATTTCGTCAGCCACAATTATGCACAGTTAATTGCCTTCTTCAAATAAATGCGTTTGCCCGGGATAAGGCAATCAGAGAAGATAATGCATTCTTCAAATGTACGCGTTTGCTCGGCACCAGGCACACAGAGTATATAATGCCTTCTTTATGCGCTTGCCCGGTATAAGGCGATCAGAGGGGATAATGCCTTCTTTAAATTAATCCTTTTTCCCTGTACAAAGTACACAGAGGAGATAATGCCTTCTTCATGCGTTTGCGTTGTATAAGGCGAACGGAAAAGAGGATGCCTTCTTCAAATCAACGCTTCTATCCGAAGATAAACAGAGTTCTCTCTCTCACCTACACACAATATACGTCACTACCCAAGTAACATTTTAAGTTTTATTATGCTCTTAAAGACCATAATTTACTCTTCCAAAGTGTTATAAAACCAGCATAAAACCACAATGTTCTTCTCTTCCTCACTAACTATTACTCACTCACCTACTCTTACTCACTCACCCGCTCTTACTCACTCACTTACACTCAATATCTCAATCACTCCTACTGACTCACTTACTCTTAATCAGTACTGCAAAAGATCGTGATCGTCATAAGACAGATAGCAAAGCACTTTTTTCTTTATCTGGTGACCAAATCATGAATCGTTGGTTCTTTGATCAATTTTGCATATAAAGCAGTCATGAAAGGATGTTGTATTTTGTTTTAAAATTAAAACTTCTAAATTATTTTAATATATATATATATATATATATATATATATGCAGAGAACAATTACTGGACGATAAATTATTCATATTCCTTGAATCCAACGAGTTGAAAGCGGCAATAAACAAAGATATTGCAAACTTTCATGTCCTGTCGGGAAATAAAAATTAAAGAGATTTTTGCAGCATGCCTTTCATTCTTCGCGTTTCTATAGAGAATCAGAGGGCAGATATGTAAACACCGCGTGACATCTCTCATTAAAATTGACAAACTGCAGTACTGCTCTTAATCACTCACTCTGACTTATTCACTCACTCACTCTTACTCACTTATTCACTCTTGCTCACTCTCTCAGTCTTACCACTTACTTACTCTTACTCGCTAATCACTCACTTTTACTCATGCAATCATTTTTACTCACTTACTCACTCTCACTCACTTACTCGCTCTTACTCACTCACTCTAACTCACTCACTTATTCTTACTCATTCACTCACTCTTACTCATTCGCTTACTCACTCACTCACTCTTACTCACCCACTCACTTTTGATCACTCACTCGCTCTTACTCAATCACTCACTCTTACCCAAGCGCTCAGTTACTCTTATTCACTCATTCACTCTCTATTACTCACTCACTTACTCTTACTCATACGTTCACTCACTCTTACTCATTCGTTCACTCACTCTTTCTCCCTCACTTACTCACTCTTACTCACTCACACACTCACTCTTACCCAATCACTCACTCTTACTCATTCGAACGGTTACTCAGTTACTCACCCACTCTCTATTACTCACTCGCTCCACTCACTCACTCAATCTTACTCATTCGCTTACTCACTATTACTTACTTGGGGCAGCAGGGACTTTGTCCAAGGGCTTGACGACCCCTCCCCATGGCCACTGCGAGTTAGAGCGGGACCATCGTCTCTAACCCCTAATCCCAAGGCGTCAAGCGACCCGTGCCGAGGGGATGAATTTCCAGGGGGTGAAATAATAAGCTAGGGCTTTAACGGAGCCTGTGGGGTATCTGGGCACCCTCCACAGTAATTGTCCCTTACCGCGTCATGCAGGGCTCTGGCGTGGTGGACCTCTTTTCCCGAGCAACTCGTGGGACCAAAATGGAAAACCAAGTCAATTCTTCAATTAGTGGTAGTAGTGTAGGCGACAACCCCTTCGCAAGAGGTGGGTTGTTCAGGTCTCCGCCTAGGAGGCCAGAGGCAATAGTCGGCAGCTCAGTGCGCAGCGCGAGCGTGGGTCACTTAACCTTTCTCTCGGCTAAAAAAACGCCGGTAGAGGTTATTGACGGCCCATGGTTTGTGGATGCGATGAACCGCAAACGCGATGGGCTTTCGGCCTTCGAGGTGGCGACGGAACAGCTTGACGCCATCATCGACTTTGCGTCATCAAAGCATAATATCAGTAAGGACCTCAAGAGGAGCTTGCAGAAACTTCGAAAGTCGATGCTGGACGCCAACCTGGAGAGGGTGGTCGGGACGGCCAAGTGTAAGCCCGTGAAATCCGTGGAGTCGAGGTCTACCCGGACTGAGGCCCAAGGATTCGTGGACTCGGCCAAGGTCGAATCGACCGAAGGCGTGCCAGCGAAGACGGTGGTACCAAAGTCTACCCAGACTGAGGCTCAAGTATTTGCGGGTACGTCGGGGTGACTGCTCCAACGGAGCAGACACAAAAACAGGGAGACAGTCTCCAGGGGATGATCTCCCTGGAGGCCGCTCCAAAACGCGGAGGGTTACTACCCCGAACAAGAGTAGTGGGTCTGGGAAGCTGAACCCCGGCCATGTACCGCCAAAACCGGGGGAGGAAAGACC